>NW_026862544.1:0-171801 GCF_026571515.1 Ruditapes philippinarum
AAAGGTAAAAAGAAATGAAAAATATGCCGTAATATATATAAACTAGGAACATTCCAGGAATAGTCTATTATGTCCTAGTGTAATCATAATCTAGCACTTTCAACAATAAAGAACAGTCCGGAAGTTTCTAACTAAATATAATGCATGAGTTTATCTACAACAATTAAGAAAGTTCTAGTACATACATGTAGTTTATGTTCTAAAAATAGAACAATGATAATATTGGAAATACCAACAGGTCAGATACAAACTATATGCATGTAACGGTAGGCTCGTAAAATTGATGTTTTTTCCGAAATTTATATACAGAAAAAGCAAATGGCTGGAAAATGACCTAGCCATGCGGAAATCTCATGGACATTTTTCTTGAGTAAGGGCTTTAAGCCGTATCATGTGCAAAGAAGACTCTCTCAAGTTGTACAAAATCAAATTTGCAAACCGAATTAATCAAATGGTTTTTGTATGGTAGGCTCGTGAATATGATGTTTTTCCCGAAATTTACATAGAGAAAGAACAAATCGCCGGTGCAAAAAAATGACCAAGCCACGTGGAAATCTCCTGCACATATTACTTGGGTTAGGGCTTCAGGCCTTTGCATGTGTAAAGAAGACCCTATCAAGTTGTACAAAATCGAATTTGCATAAAATTTGGTGAAATGGCTTTTGAACGGTAGGCTCGTAAAAATGATGTTTTTTCCGAAATTTATATACAGAAAAAGCAAATCGCCGGTGCAAAAAATGATCAAGCCACGCGGAAATCTCCTGGACATATTACATGGGTTAGGGCTGCAGGCCTTTGCAAGTGCAAAGAAGACCCTCTGAAGTTGTACAAAATAGAATTTGCATTGGAATTGGTCAAATGGCTTTTGAACGGTAGGCTCTTAAAAAGAGATGTTTTTCAGAAATTTATATACAGAAAAAAACAAATCGCTGGAACATGACCTAAGCCATGCGGAAATCTCATGGACATGTTTCTTGGGTTAGGGCTTATTATGTGCAAAGAAGACCCTCTCAAGTTGTACAAAATCAAATTTGCAACGGAATTGATCAAATTGTTTTTGAATGATAGGCTCCTGAATATGATGTTTTTCCCGAAATTTACATAGAGAAAGAACAAATCGCGGTGCAAAAAATGACCAAGCCACGCGGAAATCCCCTGGACATATTACTTGGGTTAGGGATTCATGCCCTTTGCATGTGCAAAAGAAGACCCTCTCAAGTTGTACAAAATGAAATTTGCATTGAATTTGGTCAAAATGGCTTTTGAACTGTAGGCTCGTAAAATGAATTTTTTTTTTCCGAAATTATATAGAGTAAAAGCAAAATGGCTGACAAAATGACCTAAGCCATGCGAAATCTCATGGACATGTTTCTTGGGTTAGGGCTTTTTTAAGCCTTATCACGTGCAAAGAAAACCCTCTCAAGTTGTACAAAATCGAATTTGCAACGGAAATTGATCAAATAGGTTTTGCACTGGTAGGCTCCTTAAATATGATGTTAATTTTTTTTCCGAAATTTATAAAGAGAAAAGAAGAAAATCCGCCGGTGCACAAAAATGACCAAGCCCACGCGGAAATCTCCTGGACATATTACTTGGGTTATGAGCTTCAGGCCTTTGCATGTGTAAAGAAGACCCTATCAAGTTTGTACAAAATCGAATTTGCATTAAATTTGGTCAAATGGCTTTTTGAACGCGTAGGGCTTCGTAAAATTGATGTTTTTTTTTTTTTCCGAAATTTATATACAGAAAAAGCAAATCGTTGGAAAATGAACCTAGGCCATGCGGAAATCTCCATGGACATGTTTCTTGGGTTAGGGGTTTTAAGCCTTATCATGTGCAAAGAAGACCCTCTCAAGTTGTAAAAATTCAAATTTGCAACGGAATTGATCAAAAAAGGTTTTGAATGGTGGCTCGTGAATATGATGTTTTTTTCCCCGCAAATTTTACATAGAGAAAGAACACAATCGCCGGGTGCAAAAAATGATCAAGCAACGCGGAAATCTCCCTGGACACTATTTTCATGGGTTAGGGGCTTCAAGGCCTTTGCATGTGCAAAGAAGACCCTCGAAGTTGTACAAAAATCGCAATTTGCATTGGAATTGCTCAAATGGCTTTTGAACTGTAGGCTTTAAAGAGATGTTTTTCAGAAATTTATATACAGAAAAAAAAAATCGCATGGAACATGACCTAGCCATGCGGAAATCTCATGGACATGTTTCTTGGGTTACGGGCTTTAAGCCTTATTTATGTCAAAGAAGACCCTTCAAGTTTACAAAGTCAAATTTTGCCAATGGAATTGCATCAAATGGTTTTTTGAATGGTAGGCTCGTGAATATGAGTTTTTCCCGAAATTTACATAGAGAAAGAACAAATCGCCCGGTGCAAAAAATGACCTAAAGCCACGCGGAAAATCTCCTCGAACATATTACTTGGGTTAGCGGCTTCAGGCCTTTGCAATGTGCAAAAAAGACCCCTTTTCAAGTTGTAAAAATTGATTTTTTGCATCTGGAATATGGTCAAATGGCTTTTGAAACGGTAGGCTTTGTAAAATTGATGTTTTTTCCGCAAATTTATATACAGAAAAAGCAAATCGTTGGAAGAATGACCTAGCCATGCGGCAAAATCTCATGGACATGTTTCTTGCGGTTACGGGCTTTAAGCCTTTATCACGTGCAAAGAAAACCCTGTCAAGTTGTACAAAATCGAACTTTGCAAAGAGAATTGATCAAATAGGTTTTGACTTGGTAGGCTCCTTAAATATGATCGGTTTTTTTTTCCAAAAATTTATACAGAGAAAGAAGAAATCGCGCCGGTGCAAAGAAATGACAAGCCACGCGGAAATCTTCCTTGGACATATAACTTGGTTGAGACTTCAGGCCTTCTGCATGTGCAAAGGAAGACCCTCTTTCAAGTTGTACAAAATCGGAATTCTGAGCATTCGAATTGGTCAAATGGTTTTGAAGTAAAGAAGTAAATCGTTGGCAAAATGACCCCTAGCCATGCGGAAATCTCATAGACATGTTTCTTGGGTTAGGGCTTTTAAAACCTTATCATGTTTGCAAGAAAACGCCTCTAAAGTTGTACAAAATCAAATTTTGCAACGGAATTTGATCAAATAGGTTTTGACTGGTGGCTCCCTAATAATTATGTTTTTTTTTCCCGAAATTTATCCAGGAAAAGAAGATCGCGGATTCAAAATGACCAGCCACGCGGAAATCTCCTGGACATATCTACTTGGGTTAGGGCTTCAGGCCTTTTGCATGTGCAAAGAAGACCCTCTGAATTTTAAAAAAATTTAAATTTTCAAATTGGGAAAGGGCAAATTTCTTTGAAAGGGAGGGTTTGTAAAAAAAAAATTTTTTTTTTCCCCCAAAATTTATAAAATTTAAAACAAATCGCTGGGAAAAAAACCTAACCATGCGGGAAAACTGTTTGGGCAATTTTTTTGGGGTTTGGGCTTTTAAACCTTTAAAATGGGCAAAAGAAAACCCTCTCAAGTTGTACCAAAAATCAAATTTTTTTCCCGAAAAATTTAAACAAATGGGGTTTTTAATGGGGCTCCTGAATATGAAAAGCTTTTTTCCCAAAATTTCATAGACAAAGAACAAAAACGCTGAAAGAAAAAATTTAAAAACCAAAGCGGGGAAAATTTCCGGACATAATTTTTGGGTTTGCGCTTCCCCGGCCTTTGCAGTGCAAAGAAACCCCTCAAAATTTTACAAAAGAATTTGGGATTTTGGGAAATTTGGCAAAGGGTTTTTGAACGGTAGGGCTCGAAAAATTTATATTTTTTTCCCCAAATTTTTTATAAAAAAAGCAAATCGCTGGAAAAAAAGAACCCACCATGCGGAAAAACTTTAAAGGGCATGTTTCTTGGGTTTTGGGGTTTTAAACCTTTAATGTGCAAAAAAGACCCTCCAAGTTGACAAAATGAAAATTTCAAAGGGAAATTTATCAAAAGGTTTTAAAGGTGGGCTCGTGAAAAAATGAAAAAGTTTTTTCCCGAAATTTTAAAAAAAAAAGAACAAATCGCCGGGGCAAAAAAAAGACCAAAATCAAAGCGGAAATCCCCTGGGCATATTTTTTGATTAGGGCTTTAAAACCTTAGCCCTTTTGCCCCAAAAAAGACCCTCTCACTTGTTTCAAAAAAAAAATTTTCATTGGAAATTTGCCAAAGGGTTTGAATGTAAAGGGTCGTAAAATTTATTTTTTTTCCGAAAAATTTATAAAACAGAAAAAACAAATCCCTGGAAAATGAAACCCAAAACATCGGAATCTATGGGCCCCTGTTTCTTGGGGTTTGGGGGGTAAAAAAAAGATGTTTTTTTTCCCAAATTTTCATAAGAAAGAACAATCGCCTTTTAAAAAAAGAATAAAGCCAACCCCGGAAAAACTCCTGGAAAATTTACTTTGGGGTTTTGGGGTTTAGGCCTTTCATTGCAAAGAAGACCCTCTCAGTTTTACAAAATTTGAATTTTTCATTGGAATTTGGGGGAAAAAAAGCTTTTTGAACGACTGACTCGTTAAAAAATTTATTGGGGGGTTTTTTTCCGAAAAATTTAAAAATACAGGGAAAAAGCAAAAAAAGCGGAAAAAGACCCCAGCCAAGCGGAAAAACCTTTAAAGGGGCAAGTTTCCCTTTAGATAGGGTTTTTGGGCCTTTTCAAAAAATGCAAAGAAAACCTCTCAAGATGTACAAAATTAATTTTGCAAAGGAATTGTCAAATTGTTTTTTAATGGAAAGGGTCCTGAAATAAAGTTTTCCCCGAAAATTTTCCAAAAAGAAAAGAACAAATCGCCGGTGCAAAAAAAAGAAAACCAAGGCCCCCCGAAAAACTTTCCCGGGCAATTTCTTGGTTTGGGCTTAGGTCTTTGCAAAGTGCAAAGAAAAACCCTCCCCAAGTTGTACAAAAATTGAATTTTCTTGGAAAATTTCCCAAAAAAGCTTTTTAACGTAAAGGCCCCGTAAAAATTTTATGTTTTTTTGGGAAAAATTTTTTACACCGAAAAAAAGCAAAACCCCTGGGAAAAAGACCTAGCCCTGCAGAAATCTCATTGGGCATGTTTCTTAGGTTAGGATTTTTAAAACCTTTTCATTTCAAAAAAAGAAACCCCCCACAAGTTTGTTTAAAAAACAAAATTTCAAAAGGAATTGTCAAATGGTTTTTTGAATGGTAGGCTCGTGAAAATATGATGTTTTTTCCCGACATTTACATAGAGAAAGAACAAATCGCCTGTGGCAAAAATGACAACCAAGCCACCCGAAAAATCTCCTGGACATATTACTTCGGGTTAGGGCTTTCAGGCCTTTGCATGTGCAAAGAAAGGACCCACTCAAGTTGTACAAAATTGAATTTGCATTGGAATTGGCCAAATGGTTTTTTGAACTGTAGGCTTCCGTAAATTTGATGTTTTGTCCGAAACTTAATATACAAGAAAAAGCAAATCGCTGGGAAAATGACCTACGCCATGCGGAAAATCTGATGGACATGTTTCTTGGGTTAGGGCTTTTAAGCCTTATCATGTGCAAAGAAGACCCTCTCAAGTTGTACAAAATCAAATTTTGCAACGGAATTGATCAAATGGTTTTTTGAATGATAGGCTCGTAAATATGATGTTTATCCCGAAATTTACATAGAGAAAGAACAAATCGCCGGTGCAAAAAATGACCAAGCAACGCGGAAATCTCCTGGACATATTACTTGGGTTATGGCTTCAGGCCCTTGCATGGGCAAAGAAGACCCTCTCAAATTGTACAAAATCGAATTTGCATTGGATTTGGTGAAAGAGCTTTTGAACGATTGACTCGTAAAATTGATGTTTTTTTTTCCGAAGTTTATATACAGAAAACGCAAATCGCTGGAAAATGACCTAGCCATGCGGAAATCTAATGGACATGCTTCTTGAGGTAGGGCTTTAAGCCTTATCATATACAAAGAAGACCCTCTCAAGTTGTACAAAATTAAATTTGCAACGGAATTGATCAAATGGTTTTTGAATGGTAGGCTCGTGAATATGATGTTTTTCTCGAAATTTACATAGAGAAAGAACAAATCGCCGGTGCAAAAAATGACCAAGCCACGCGGAAATCTCCTGGAACATATTACTTGGGTTAGGGCTTAAGGCCTTGCATGGGCAAAGAAGACCCTCTCAAATTGTACAAAAAAACGAATTTGCATTGGAATTGGTCAAATGGGTTTTGAACTGTAGGCTCGTAAAATTGATGTTTTTTCCGAAATTTATATACAGAAAAAGCAAAATCGCTGGAAAATGACCTAGCCATGCGGAAGTGTTATGGACATGTTTATTGGTTAGGGCTTTTAAGCCTTATCATGTGCAAAGAAGACCCTCTCAAGTTGTACAAAATCAAATTTGCAACGGAATTGATCAAAATGGTTTTTGAATGGTAGGCTCGTGAATATGAATTTTTTTTCCCGAAAAATTTACACAGAGAAAAGAACAAATCGCCGGTGCAAAAAATGACCAAGCCATGCGGAAATCTCCTGGACATATTTACTTGGGTTAGGGCTTCAGGCCTTTGCATGTGCAAAAGAAGGACCCTCTCAAGTTGTACAAAATCAAATTTGCAACGGAATTGATCAAATGGTTTTTGAATGGTAGGCTCGTGAAATATGATGTTTTTCCTGAAATTTACATAGAGAAAGAAACAAATCGCCGGTGCAAAAAATGAACCAAGCCATGCGGAAATCTCTTGGACATATTACTTAGGTTAGGGCTTCAGGCCTTTGCATGTGCAAAGAAGGCCCTCTCAAGTTGTAACAAAATCGAATTTGCATTGGATTTGTGAAAGAGCTTTTGAAACGATTGACTCGTAAAATTGATGTTTTTTTTCCGAAGTTTATATACAGAAAACGCAAATCGCTGGAAAATGACCTAGCCATGCGAAAATCTAATGTACATGCTTCTTGAGGTAGGGCTTTAAGCCTTATCATATACAAAGAAGACCCTCTCAAGTTGTACAAAATTAAATTTGCAACGGAATTGATCAAATGGTTTTTGAATGGTAGGCTCGTGAATATGATGTTTTTCTCGAAATTTACATAGAGAAAGAACAAATCGCCGGTGCAAAAAATGACCAAGCCACGCGGAAATCTCCTGGACATATTACTTGGGTTAGGGCTTAAGGCCCTTGCATGGGCAAAGAAGACCCTCTCAAATTGTACAAAAACGAATTTGCATTGGAATTGGTCAAATGGGTTTTGAACTGTAGGCTCGTAAAATTGATGTTTTTTCCGAAATTTATATACAGAAAAAGCAAATCGCTTGAAAATGACCTAGCCATGCGGAAGTGTTATGGACATGTTTATTGGGTTAGGGCTTTAAGCCTTATCATGTGCAAAGAAGACCCTCTCAAGTTGTACAAAATCAAATTTGCAACGGAATTGATCAAATGGTTTTTGAATGGTAGGCTCGTGAATATAATGTTTTTCCCGAAATTTACATAGAGAAAGAACAAATCGCCGGTGCAAAAAATGACCAAGCCATGCGGAAATCTCTTGGACATATTACTTAGGTTAGGGCTTCAGGCCTTTGCATGTGCAAAGAAGGCCCTCTCAAGTTGTACAAAATCGAATTTGCATTGGATTTGGTGAAAGAGCTTTTGAACGATTGACTCGTAAAATTGATGTTTTTTTTCCGAAGTTTATATACAGAAAACGCAAATCGCTGGAAAATGACCTAGCCATGCGAAAATCTAATGTACATGCTTCTTGAGGTAGGGCTTTAAGCCTTATCATATACAAAGAAGACCCTCTCAAGTTGTACAAAATCAAATTTGCAACGGAATTGATCAAATGGTTTTTGAATGGTAGGCTCTTGAATATGATGTTTTTCTCGAAATTTACATAGAGAAGGAACAAATCGCCGGTGCAAAAAATGACCAAGCCACGCGAAAATCTCCTGGACATATTGCTTGGGTTAGAGCTTCAGGCCTTTGCATATGCAAAGAAGACCCTCTCAAGTTGTACAAAATTGAATTGCATTGGAATTGGCCAAATGGCTTTTGAACGGTAGGCTCGTAAATTTGATGTTTTTTTCCGAAATTTATATACAGAAAAAGCAAATCGCTGGAAAATGACCTAGCCAAGCGGAAATCTCATGGACATGTTTCTTGGGTTAGGGCTTTAAGCCTTATCATGTGCAAAGAAGACCCTCTCAAGTTGTACAAAATAAAATTTGCAACGGAATTGATCTAATGGTTTTTGAATGGTAGGCTCGTAAATATGATGTTTTTCCCGAAATTTACATAGAGAAAGAACAAATCGCCGGTGCCAAAAATGACCAAGCCACGCGGAAATCTCCTGGACATATTACTTGGGTTAGGGCTTCAGGCCCTTGCATGGACAAAGAAGACCCTCTCAAATTGTACAAAATCGAATTTGCATTGGAATTGGTCAAATGGCTTTTGAACTGTAGGCTCGTAAATTTGATGTTTTTTCCGAAATTTATATACAGAAAAAGCAAATCGCTGGAAAATGACCTAGCCATGCGGAAGTCTCATGGACATGTTTATTGGGTTAGGACTTTAAGCCTTATCATGTGCAAAAAAGACCCTCTCAAGTTGTACAAAATCAAATTTGCAACGGAATTGATCAAATGGTTTTTGAATGGTAAGCTCGTAAATATGATGTTTTTCCCGAACTTTACATAGAGAAAGAACAAATCGCCGGTGCAAATAATGACCAAGACACGCGGAAATCTCCTGGACATATTACTTGGGTTAGGGCTTCAGGCCTTTGCATGTGCAAAGAAGACCCTCTCAAGTTGTACAAAATCGAATTTGCATTGGAATTGGCCAAATGGCTTTTGAACTGTAGAATCGTAAAATTGATGGTTTTTTTTCCGAAATTTATATACAGAAAAAGCAAATCGCTGGAAAATGACCTAACCATGCGGAGATCTCATGGGCATGTTTCTTGGGTTAGGGCTTTAAGCCTTATCAAGTGCAAAGAAGACTCTCTCAAGTTGTACAAAATCAAATTTGCAACGGAATTGGTCAAATGAATTTTGAACGATAGGCTAATAAAATGATGATTTTTTCTAAATTTATATAGAGAAAGAACAAATCGCGGTGCCAAAAAATGACTAAGCCACGCGGTAATCTCCTGGACGTATTACTTGGGTTAGGGCTTTTGGCCTTTTTATGTACAAAAAACACACTCTAAAATGTACAAAATCGAATTTGATACGCAGCGCAGTCAGAAAATGAATTTAAACATTTAGCACCAGAAGTTGATGTTTTTACGAAAATTTATACACTTTATATTCCGTAATTGTTAATTCTGTCCTTCTCTAAATAATGTCATGATGATCGACGATTCTTTTTCTGTTTTAATCCGAGAGTAATAAATAGACTTTGTGTTTTACTTCCATGGGTATTTATTTGGAAGTCTTGTTTTAAAGAAAATAGTAATAGGAATATTGCAAATTGAATCCTTAGATATATAACTAGACAAGACAAATTTCAACCAATGATTGTTTTTTTTTCAATAACAGTTCTGGTTTAGAAATATGTTGAAAATAACAGAAAATGAAATTGCTGCGAATATTACCGACAATTTCTGTGAGGAATTTATTTTTGTGTGTCTTCCTAAAGTGACATTGTGCCAATCCAAGTAAAAATGGTGAGAGTACAGTCAAAATAGCTTTAGATTTTGTCGCAGTTTTGAGAGTACAGTCAAAATAGCTTTAGATTTTGTCGCAGTTTTGAGAGTACAGTCAAAATAGCTTCAGATTTTGTCGCAGTTTTGAGAGTACAGTCTAAATAGCTTTAGATTTTGTCGCAGTTTTGAGAGTACAGTCAAAATAGCTTTAGATTTTGTCGCAGTTTTGAGAGTACAGTCAAAATAGCTTTAGATTTTGTCGCAGTTTTGAGAGTACAGTCAAAATAGCTTTAGATTTTGTCGCAGTTTTGAGAGTACAGTCAAAATAGCTTTAGATTTTTTCGCAGTTTTGAGAGTACAGTCAAAGTAGCTTTAGATTTTGTCGCAGTTTCATTAAATGTTATATAGTCTAGGTCATGTGTATAATCAATAACTCAATGTTACTCGACATGTTACTCGGAGAAAAAGATTATATATACATGTATATATACATAGGAATGATTCGTACACATTCATTTGGTTAAGAGAGTGGTTCAGTTTTTGTACATTCTAGGCAGTTGTTATATTTTATCTTAAACATTTTTCATTAGCATTATTTCGGTAAATGTGCATTATAATAGTCAATCTTTTTAAATATATAACCAAGTCTGTTCAACTTTCCAACGAAACAATGTTCATAATGTCACTTAAAGCTAATCCCATGATATGTCTCAAATTTGAAATCTTAAAATGTTGACATAATACTTACTTATTTATTTTAGAAAATGGGTATGAAACTTATAAATTATCAAAAATCATTAAAAGAAATAATTGAGACTGAAGATAGCTAATGAATCAAGATTTTTAAAATATACTGAAAAGCAACCAATTTTTTTACATAAATCTAATTTAGCTTATTTCGGTAAAATATGAGTTTGCTATTGATATGAACCTTATGAATGGAACAGAACTGAACGTAAAAATTCGCAAATATTCCGACAAAAACAGTTCATTTACGACTTATTTTATTCACGACAATGTCTGAATTTAAAGTATTAAATTTTCAATCACAAATATTCGTTGACTGTACATATTTGATATTTGAGTTCATCTTTAATAAAACAAATCCTTATAGAAAAACTTTATATTAGAAAAGAACTAATAGTATTACATATTTATTGACAATAATTGAAGGCCAGTTTTCAGCGTTTTGTATTTCTCTTATTAAGCTTTACTTTTTAAGATTATTTTTGTAACTCTTAGCCTACTTATATAATAAAATGGTTATTGACTAGTGAGCTATTGAATATGATATGATATTCACCGGCAATAAATCATATTGACGGAGGCGATAAAGTCATCTGCCGATGAATATCAATCACATCTTATTCAATAGCTAATCAGTCAATAACTGTATAATTAAAAATTTCTTTGAACATATGTTTCTATTTTAGATACATGTCGTATATAACTATAATATCAATCTTTGTTTCTTCACACATTTAAAATAAAAGAACTACATGAACTACCTCAAGAGGATTTTTTCTTTCAAATTCCATCCCAAAGGAAAAAAAGACCCCATTAATAACGCTTTAATTTAGGAACGCATGCAATGGAAATTAACACTTTTGAATAGTTGATAAGAGACGATTCAATATGGATGATACTTTATAATAATCAGCGACTAACAAATCGATTAAAATACATGTAAATAGTCTAGTTTTCATTAAAGATACTTCATTAAATGCCGTTAAACATAAGTTTCTTCTTTCTAGATAAATACATGTCTATAGAAAGCAGTAGGTAGAAAAATATATTTAGAGTTCGGTTTTTTGCTCTTAGCTATCGAGAAAATTAATTTAACACTTAAGTCATGTAAGTCAGACGTTGCTCGTATATACACCCAGTGGGGAAACGACATCACGGTCATCTCACTCATTTATTGCGAGTCTTTATAATTCAATGTGTATGGTTTTGCACGTGTTCAAGCACCTGTTACTTCCGACCAATCACTGTATGATTTATTGCATGCCGAGCTAATACAACTTTAACATTTCTTGCGAACACGGGAATTAGGCGCGTCCATCCATTGTGAAAAAAACTTATATAATACATATTAAAAGCATGCCATCGCAGGCGACCATATGCTATTTATGATTATTTTATAATAATATATGGTAATGTATTTATGATTAACGTAAACTCATAATAGACCTGAAATTATAATTGTTGGAGCTTGGTTCAGAAACTACACTTTAATATTTTATTTGACCAAAAGTGTACATAACTATATTGCCGTCTAAATGGAAGCAGAAACATTGATTTCTGCTTTTTGTGCTGTGTAACACCGCAAAACGTCCGTACCGCAAAACGTACGTATATGGACGTTTTGCGGCGCATATCGTCTACATTTTTTCTGACGTACATTTTGCGGCAAAAGGCATGGTCCTGCCGCATAACGTCCATATTTCAAAGTTTATATAATTTTCGTTAATTATGACCAGTTATTGTCAGGTGTTATTGTGTGTTAATTTTAGCTCACCTGAGTATGCGCCTGTCTGTCTGTCCGTCTAAATAAAGCTTGTTACCACTCTAGCATCCACATACCCTAAGCAAAATGTCAAGAGTTATCTGCCCTTGAATTACAATATCTGTTATATTTCACATTGTTACCACTCCAACGCTTTCATTTCTTATTCAATCTTGACAATTTTCGACAGACCATAAAATCTCAACAAAAAAAAAAACAAAAAAAAAAACCGCACTTGTTAGTGCTTTCGTTTCTTCTCCATTCATATTTTTTTATACAGAATATGTAGACCAATAAGGTCTCGATCAAGTTCATTTAAAAGCTTAAACGACTGAATATGTCAAGAGTTATTTGCCTTTGAATAATAAAAATAAAGACATGATTATTTTAAAGTCAAATTATTGAATTGTGATAAAACTGCCATATCTTTGTTATCAATGATCAGATGTCATTCATACATTCATACATTTATGACAGGACGGACATCTTGAATAGTTCAACTATAATATTGACCTTAAAATGACCTTGACCTCAAGGTCACTATTGAATTTTGCTTAAATTACCATATCTTTGTCATTTACAGATATTTGGATATTGATGACCTTTTCAGACGTAGAACTGAGTACTGATATCAGTTACCCAGATTCTGGCCAAATACATGAAATGTACTTGCTTTTTATTTGTAATACTCAATGCTATCTACCCTTGTCATGAGGAGCCTTTATAGGCAGGTGGGCGATATAAGGCCACCATGACCTTTTTGCTTTGTTAAATTATAAAATTACATTGTTCAATTACATTATGGCATTCAAACAAAATGCTAACATTACGATATTTTAAAATATGCTTTAGTTTTTATCAATAGAACACATTGAACTTCTTTTTCATCATGTCCTATGCGGAGGAATGTTTGTTAAAATATACTCTTTTACACATTATCCATGTAACTTATAGCGAAATGTTTTGTTCTTCAGGCGATAAAATAATACTGTTTTAGTAAAGGGACGGACTTTTCGACTAACCTATAGATTGAATCATTTTTCAAAGTTATATTTTATAACTTCCAGTATTCCTACTTGAATACTGTATAATCACCCTTAGGATATGTTTCCTGCTTTTCAAATTTGTCTTTTGACGTCTTGTCTGTGATACGCAGGCTTCATAATCTCAGATCCCCTTTCAAAATTCCATTTTATTTAGTTCCGCCCATTGCTTTCTCGTTTAGGGCAAACGCATTGTTTTACTTGGGGACCATACGCCGCTTTTCATGGAATGGCACTACTGTGTCACATTGAAGGTTCCATGATAATCGCCGTATGAACACATCTGCGGATGTCTCTAAATTCAAAATTTCACCAATTTACGTGTTTAAATGTTGAATTCTGCTTAAGCCGGTGCTAGGGGGGCGAAGGGTAACTTGCACTTTCCAGTACCGTCCATGAGCAGGCTCAATCAAACCGAGCCTGCAACATTTTCAATTTTGTCGTGTTGGGCTTTCTTTAGGGATTCTGTATTCCTCTATTTTATGACAATTTCAAACTTGCATTTACTAGATTTGTAGTTCAAAATATTTGAGCCGCGTCAAGCAGAAATGCGCACTATCGTCATTTTTTCCACATAATTATTGATGATGTTCAAAAATTACAATCTCATCTTTGAGAAAATATATTAAAAGTTACAGGGTTAGTTACTGACCCGATACGGGGATACACGGTTCTGTAGGAAACCATAACGGGACTCAACCCACAGAACCTTTAACGATTCTATCGCGCGGAATACCTTCCTCATCGTAATTGAGCATAGCCAGGGAGACCATACCACGTGACAATATGTTAGTACAGCAAGTAACAAGAAATATCTTTAAAAAAGATAAACGGCGTTGATGGAAAAGTAACGTTTATAATGAATATATTTTAATACAGAAAATATGGACAATATGCGACGCAAAGACACACTCTCGACGCAAAACGTACCAAGTACGATATGCATCGCAAAACGTCAACATGTGTACGATATGCGACGCAAAACGTCCACACGCGTACACGCGTACGTTTTGCGGTACGGACGTTTTGCGGTGTTACAGTGCTGTAAAACTATAGTCTGTCCCACCAAATTTGAATATTCCATTTTTTATTAAATATAATAGTGAAATCATTTAAATTAATGTCATGTTAATCCTGACATCAATATCTCTAGGCATGTTTTTCATTTTTTCCATAAAGTCAGTAATATGGTCAAAATGTTAAAATTATATTTTTTCCCGTTGACTTACGTTGTAACCTGACGTGACGTCCATTTCAAAATGGCGGCGCCCATACAGACGTCATTTAGGGTTCGTCTCACAATTAGCGTGAAATGTACTCGGTAATTATAAAAAATTGATTATTCTTATTTACTTACTGATCAATAGCTAAATGTTATCATTAAAATGAAAAATGAGAACAAAGTTGGTGTCGAAAAGGCAATTTTACTAGCAAACCATTATTTAAAATAATCAATTTAGAATCAT
This sequence comes from Ruditapes philippinarum, assembly GCF_026571515.1. Classification (NCBI taxonomy): domain Eukaryota; kingdom Metazoa; phylum Mollusca; class Bivalvia; order Venerida; family Veneridae; genus Ruditapes; species Ruditapes philippinarum. Next base: position 14,642 of record NW_026862544.1, read on the forward strand.
TTGATAAATCATAACACACATTTTAGATTTATATAATTATATAATTACCATATTTTATATTCTTTTTAAGAGAAAAAGAGCAATATTATGAAGTGATTTGATTAGATAGCTTTTCAATCAAGCGCGTATGTTGAATACCGCAACGCGTCGTAAGGGAACGGGAACACTAGCTAGAAGACTGAAAAAATGGTTCTTCGCTAATGTTTAATTAACATAATTCTGTAGTTGTCTGAATACTGTCCATTAGTATGTATCACGTCTATTTAAAAATAATTAAATTAACCAGGTCCGATGGGATACAAAAATATGTTACCCTTCTTATTTCGGGTGCGATGTTCGTGCGTTAAAACTTTTCGTAGGTTTTAACTTTCACAACAGAAACCTGACGTATAAATCGCCAACAAATATAACATTAGCATGCAAATCTGACAAGAAATATATAGAAAGGGGAACTGATTCACTATATGTTTAGTATTGTTTTGCACAGTGTCTACTTTAACTAGCTCATTTGCTAATGAGAGAACACAGACTCGCGTGCGAGGAAAAATGTAAATTATAAGAATATAAAAATGCTTTCTAGTTTGAGCAACCAAACGTTGGCCTATACACTTTAAGCTTGTAAATACAGATTAATTTTCCGTCTCATAATTTAACAAAATGTCCAGAAATACCGGCAGTGTTTGATATTATTAAGAATAAGATTGAATTGGAGCGTTTAATCAGGGACAATAAGTTTTTTTTGTAGACTCAAAGTGTTACATACTATGTTAATATGAAGGGGATATCGAGTCAAAGAGAAACACAGAGTGATGTCCTAAATAATTATAGCCTTCCTAAAATTTGAAAATATTCAGTGAAAAAACAATAGCTATATTTTTTTTGCGAGAGAAAATAACACCGCATAGGGTATATTTTGTAGCTAAAAGAGTAGGATTTACAGAACTCTTGAATAACGAGATAATTTGTAGGGAAATTATTTCTGAGAAATATATAAAATAGTTTAAAAACATAAAGTCAAAACGAAGGTTATATGTGAAATAATGGAAGAGGTATTCTTTCATATAGATTCATGCCATTATAAGTGTGTTTAAAATTATTTAAATGTTATCAAAAGTTTTATTGTTAATATGTGAATTGAAGGTGTACTTTTAACAATTACTTCAAAATCTGGGTACTGTATTCAAAAAATTATTTTAAATGCCATCAAGACAAATTTATCTCGATTGCCATGGCACCTTGTTCCTGCCCAACGACGTCATTCTACAGAATCAAAGAAGTGATCTCTGTAAAAAGAATGAAAAGTTAATGTTGCCAAACACAGTAGTTATTGACAAAATGGTGTTAAAATTGTGAGAATAATCCATAAAAGCTAACACAGCAATGTGCTTTCAAAATGTATAAATTTGGGTCCGAGTGGGAGCATCTCTGAAGTTGAGTCCGAGTGGGAGCATTTTCCATTTTTAAAAAAAAAAGAATTAAGAAAAACTGACTTTTGAATAGAAACATTTGAAACTAATATAGAATAATGGATATACATGACTCGGTTTATGTTCCGGTACGTTAAAAATAATTTAAAGAAGGTTTTCAACCTTATTTCATATATGTTTCGGGAGAAGTCCGAGTGGGAGCATTCAGAGAAAAACACTTATCCCGTTTTCAGTGCCTAAACCAGGCAATAAATCTATAAACTTTTTTTACAATTATCTCAAGTACTACAGCCATTCTTTGGTGCGCTACATGATTTTTTAATACTCTTACGTTTTCTTATAATAAAATTGTATTTTACCTTTGAGTCGACGAAAAAATGGTCCAAGTGGGAGCATTCAGCAGGTGCGCGATGACGTAGTATCCTACCATTGAAATTATCTTTATGAGGTTACATATGCCTAACCGCCCTCTGCCAATGCCGCAACTGGAACCATCCATAAAAAGCGCGAGGCATTTTTGTTACGTCATGTATTTCGTAAATTATTGGTGACGTAATAATGTTTTTCGTCAGGAATCCATTTTTAATAGTTATAAACATTGTGCTGTCGAACTAAATTTATGGGCCGTTCTTGAATTATGGATTTGGAACATACTGGATTATGATGTGTTTCATTTACATATTTCATTTGCTAACCCAGATATCTGCACAAACGGAACAATGTTTTAATAATGAGACGGATTATGAAAAAATCTGGATCATCATAAGTGTAAATGTCATGCCATTCAGGAGTTTCAAAGTCTACGGAACTGGATATAAACTGGCAATGAAGTGATCTTCAAAATGCGAATTTGTCGTGACGTTTATAAAGATCTACTTCGAAACTCATAGGGATTCTATTCAGCTTAAAAGTAAGTGCTATTTCTAGATCTACTCCACAGACTCGATGATCTTGTTAAAGTTGTTGCTTGTTATTCATTTTTTAAAGTTTTCTATCATGCATTGCAACGAAACTGTTACATCTTGTAGATACAGCTTTGTAAAATAATCATGAAACGACCCCGAGAGCATCATGTACATTTTAGAAACATGACACGTGCTTTCTCCCGTTCATCTTCAAATGAAGAGTACTTCGGCAATGGCTACGAAAAATAAACAACAGAGATTTGCCGTAGAGAAATGAAACTTTGCTTTTACAAGAAAATTAGACACTTTAGAGAAAAATCCTGAAAAATCTCGAGGGTGACTTTTTTTTAGTTTACAAAAAAGTTTTAATTTTTATTCAACGTGTTTTTATTAATTCATACCAGGCAAAAGTTCATTTCCATTTTTAATGGGACAGACTATAGTGCAGAAAGTCGGAATCTTAATTATGCTTTACGTATGATTTTTGTCAAGCGATATAGGTTTGGTTGAGTTGTTGTTTAAAGGATCACAAATAGCTGCTATTTCTAAAGCTCAGCTTTGGGCACATTATAGGTCAGAATAGTTTTAAGGAAAATCGCTTTAATGTAGAACTCCCTTCGTATACATTTTTTAGGGTTAATGCGATTTATATTGATAAAGTTGGGAATTTACAGTGTGTAAGATGTATAACAAAAATAACCAACAGAACCGGTAGAGTGTGACATTTGCAAAGAAAATAATTAATAACCTTGGTAAACTAATAGTATTCCTCTATCAGAATAAGTCAATATATCGTGTAGAGAATAAAAATAGCGGATTTTGTATTCTTTCAAACATATTAGTAGATATTGTCGCATGATTTTATATATATTGTTGATATGTTACTTTTTATATTTGTCAAAGTGTGCCATTTGTCTGCTATATGTAATAGATTTACTCCTTTGTGGATTTAGAACAGTTCATTTAAAGTTAAAGGGATTTCAGTATTAAAAAACAAACATAGAGCTACAAAAAGTATAGATACTGTTTCGACAGGCACACATATTTCGAGTTAAAAAACGTTTCTGGAAAATATTGATAGCAATTATACATGATTTAAAAGAATAAAAAAAAATAAATAAAAAAAACATTATTGTTTTTATTAATTGTTTATTTACCTACGGTCTGATTGTTGATTATCGATTCTATACGGACGTTGCGTCATTTGATATATTTGTTATGTTATAAGCGTCATTTTATTCTGAAGAAGACAAAATGTCGAGCGCTAAGAGAAGCGTTTGTTTTATTGAACTGAGTATATATGCTAAATATAAATATATAAACAAATGAGATACACTTTACTTAGTGGACAAACCCGTAAAAATATATACACATGCTTATTGATTTTTGATTATATAGTTTGAACATAATTCTGTTAAATACCACAATCCTGTAAAGCAGTATTTTTCAAGAAGTTAACAGATACTTTTAATTTACAAATTCATGTCCCTTGATAATTTTGAACAAGATTTGGTATTTATTTTTTGGTACTGAACTAGTTCATATTTCCCTTGATACCGAAGGCAATTATATTTAAAAATTATCCGCGAAAAATCTCAAAAATTCTCCCGAGAGTTATCTGAGAATTTATCAAGCATGCGTCGTATAATTATGCAATACCTTTTATTTAGAAAATGTCAAACAAGATTGGAAATAATTTTTGTCGTCTGATCTTTTTCATGCCACGTTCGTTGAGCGACAGAACAGGTCGATACATTAGTTCTTATTCACATATTTATTGTATTGCAGTTATTGAGATATATCATTTAATTACTTAAGAATGATTTAAGAGGTTTAACTTATCACAAGTCAACTGAAGCTCATGTGAAATAGTTATATATTCTTAACTGTACGTATATGGTTGTGATGATTGTTTTCACAGTATCATAATGATTAAAAGGGGATATATACAACAGTGAAAGCTTTGTAGAACAGTCCCCGGTACACTGATGATGTACCCCTCACCATGGCAGCTCTCGGCCGCAAAATCTGATCTCCAAAAGGGTGGTCGATACCAAGGTATTACAGTAGCTGCGACTCCATTTACTTTAAATTATTGGTATTCATTCAGACTATTAGATAACTATTAACTGCTATAGATATTTATGGTAAACAAGATTTGTATATGAACAATTTACCGCCGCGATTTTCCTCCAAAGATTCTTTTAATTAATCTTTATTAAAGGTTATCGCCAGGCAACGTTGACGAAAAAAGGAATAATAATTTTCATTTTTTGCCGTTAAAGCTACAAGATTTTGTTTGAATTATTAGATAAATGTTCAAAGGTCTCACTTTATATATTTAAAGGCATAACACGTGATATGTCCTTGACACAAAGATGCTAGTTTAATTCAAAAAGAACTCTTAAATGATAGTTTTTTTTCTCTATTATGTAACTGAAATCTTACCAAATAGAATAAAAGGTGCATCTTAAACTGAAGAAAGCATATTAAATACAACATTGTCATGAATAATTTTTCCTCTGCTGCTAGATTTTCTTTTCATTTATAAAACTATGCTATTAACTCATCTTCACAGTCTATCATAATATACATTTCCCATTTATATCTGCTTGTCATTCCATGTATTTTAATGCTATCCAGTCTTTAATGAAATGTCATGCCGACAGTATTTCTTAGTTTAAGTTGAGATAAATTTCAATGTTGATTTGTTTCAAAAGAAACGATGCAACAAGTGACGTTGGCCGACAAAGAGAACGTCAGCCAATATAGTTGCTAGAGTGAAATATGTATTGCTACTGGTGTAAGGTACACCGCTACGCATATAGCGGGCATAGTTTGCATCTTTTTACGAATACAGCTTTCAAACGTAGAATAATTAAAATGAGAAAGGCTTTCAATAGATTTTTTTTTTTTGGACAAGTTTGACTTTCTGCCAAATTAACAGGGAAGAGCTGAATATAAGAAAAAGTTTCAATGGTCATTTTGAATTTTTTTGAAATTACGAACTGAAATCGGTGAACCTCATTGGTCATTCTAAAATAAAATGTAAAGGAAAGCTCTAACCATTCTAAAATAAAATTTTAATGATATCTCTATGATAAAATGTGAGGTATAGTTTTGCCACTATAAAATAAAATGTAAAGGATAGTTTTAAAAAATATACAGGAATGTATATATAGTTCTTAACTTTAAGGTTAATTTGTAAATGATTACAAAATTTATAAAGTCAAACGTTAACCCTTAAATAGAAGTTGTTCTTTTTCGAAAAATTATCAATATCAATATGCCATAATTTAATTTCAATGTTTTCAAAATGGGTATTTTGGTAATAGCTACAAGAAATGATTATCATGTCATTGAAATGCATGCATTGCTAACATTTGTATCTGTATTGAAAACTTAGAAATAACATGATTTTGCATGTTACAAAGTTTTACTTCGGTTGAAAAAAACTTGTTTACAACTACTGACATAATGAGCAAAAACTAGTGCCCTATTATGCCCTAAAAGGGACGCTTTCAAATACAGCAACATTTGAAATAGAGCACAGAGAAATTCATTGTTGTCGTCAGAATACATAGATATGTTAGGTTTTTACAAATTCTGATATTTTAGTGCCGTGTTTCTCAAGACAAAAAATAAGATAAAATAGATTTTGAACATTGATAAAACATAAAATATATATAAAATGTTACTTTTTGCCGAGGAAGAAACTGTCTGTGCAGGAATATAAAATGGTATCACTTTAAATTTAGAATTTTTGATCATTAATAAATCTCTAACATGTGAATGTTCTTTTACTTGAAAAACTTCGAAACAATTATTCCTCTGAAATTCTATCTAAAATCTTTTATAGCTTTCATTATTTACGCTTTAAAAATGTTGTAATATGAATAATATACGATACATACATTTTATACATATTGGTACGGTACTGTTTCTTCTATTTCTTTAGCATTTGATATAGAAAAATGCTGGATGCTGCACATAAATGATTGTAAAAAGACGTTTCAATATCTAAAAAATAGATACAATTTTTAAGAAACAGTTTACCATCTTTGTATCATCTATCATATGTAACTGTTAAAAGCATTCAATAAAAAAGGCATTGCCAACATTTCTTGCTGACCTTTTGATATACGGCCTATCATTTATTCTTACTTTCGCCATTTCTTAATTTACCAAGACTACGGGAAGAAGACTATGATCTCTTGAAGAAAATAACCATAATAGGTGGACAATTTTGTCTGTCGTTGCTGCTTTAAGCCTTTTGCCTGCAGTTAAGTCAAATGTTTCAAGAAAATCAAACTTGGGATGTTGCACTTATTCATTATCCCTCATGTACAGACTCAATCAAACCGAGTCTGCAATTCTTGTGTTATTTTGTTGTGATTAATGCTTCTGAGGGATCACTTTGTTTCCAGAATTTTGAGAAAAATATATACTAAGATTTTAAGAAAAGTACAACAATCAAAATTCAATTAATGATTCACATGTTATGTGCGATTAATGACTGATTTTGCAGTATTAATCACGAAATTTCGACTGCGTTACTAACCCAGTAAGGACATTTTTGGGTGCATATTTTGATCTCTTTATAGTAATTCATATATGGACTTTAAGGGCCGATTGCCATGTGTATGTTACTTTCTTTGCACTATTCATAATGCATGTATACTACTTTTATAAAACATTTTTCAAATTTTCATGAAAATAAGCATCAATCTGGAGGTATGTTGTTATAAAATAACTCTCTTGTAGACTTAAATCAATATGAGCAATTTTCTTAAATATTTCAAATAGGGCCAAAACAAGATATAATGACAACAGTAAGAAACATTCTCGTTTTTATTTAACTGTTGTGAACTCTCGTTGAAAAGTAATTACTTTTCGTGAAAACTGGTGTCAACTGATATTTATATGAACATATCTTGTATATTAACAGAAAAAACTTTATTAAAGTATTTATCTTATTAGAGAACTACGAGGTAAGATGATCTATATTAAACTTTCTTTCTGGATGCGATATCTATTATGCTACAGTTATTTACAAAGTCATCTTTTTGTACAAAGCTTCTTCCTAATTTGTTGAATTACTTATCGGGTAATTATCTGTTTTACTTTATATTGGTTTGTCATTCCATTAGCTAATTGTTACCTCGACAGGTGGAGTAATTACTGGTCATTGCCATTGCCATGACTCTTTATAGTAATCCGTTATATGTTGTTTTGTTTGTTGTTTTTTTTTCAGAGAAAATAAATTGTTACATTAAGGATGTTTTTCAGATAGACTTCACTTTTCATCAATCAATTTTTCTTAGATCTTGCCTCAAGAGATTTTCACGGTGTGTTTTAAATACACACATTTTTTCTAGATATTTGACGCATCCTGTGTAAGGAAATATGGCAAAGGTTTCCATCAATTTAGAATATTACCTATTATTATAAAGTCTGAACTTTAAATCTCATCATGACAAACTTATTGAAAAATATGTAACTGTTATATCCTTGAACATTAATCAGATGAACACTTTATAGCAAGATGAAATAAAAATCGAATCTTGCTCAAGTCTGACATTGGATACGGTATTAAATGTTCTTATTTACTTCTCGACAATTTACGAAGAGACCAAATGTTAGAAATATACCAACAAGCATAATCTGAACAATCTAAGTAATGTCTTTTGTCAGCTGTTAAATGTCGTTTCGAAAGTCACAAGTTGTTATTATTATCATTTGGCCTTTTCCTTTACAAATTAGTATCTAAAACTGGTTTTCACAAGAGACATTGTTTTTTTGTTCATTTTCCCAAGAACTCAAGATAGTCTGAATTATTTTTATAATGACCTAATATTAACTTATTATAACCAGTTATTCCAAACAAGAACTGTAGAGTAATGATACACGAAAAGAAAATTTGAACATGTATAATAATATGATCAATAACACGTAAAATACATAAAATATTGATTTATAAAATTATTGAAATTTCTAGTTAACATCAGACTAATATAAAAAAATGAAAATGATGATCATCTTGAACCCGTTAAAAAGTGTTTTGAATTTGTCAATTATAATATCAATTAAAAGGGGCAACATTGTTCTTCCTCTTGTTTTCTGTTTGATATTGGTATTAAAAGAAGAAGACAAACGTTGTTACTTTGACACTAAGGTCAACCTACGTACAATGACGCAATTTGTGAAACAACATTATGAATACTTTTTCTTCTGGAATCCATTGGGATTTACGTAGTTTGTGATGTTTTAAGTCTTTTACATTTCAACTTATCAGCTTGTCAACTATGTTATTTTCAGGTACAATTAAAATTCATTTTAATGGAAAATGAAATAAAATTATGTTGGAACTGTATTTGAGCGCTTTATACGACCAAAGATCAATAAAGACATTTGTAATGGATAGTGTGTCAAAATTAAGGATTTCCACTGAAAGTGACTTTCTTTTTCTCTATCAAAGTGCTTGGGCTTTCGAAAAAGTCTATATTTTGGCCCTTGTGAAATAAGAATTACTATCCTTTACACACAAACAAAACAATCTTTCATATATTATATGATGGGCACTTCTTATGTACACTTTTAAAGTTATAGTTAAAATAAGTTGCTTTTTTACTATGTTAGCCCTGATCATAAATACATTAAAAGTGACAGTTTATCCAATGGGTATTTAGTGAGTAATCGTTTTGCAATAATTCCTTTCAAATGTATAATCGCATGAATATATAACTAACGTGGTCCAATAATGGTTTATAAATACCCATAAAACATTTCAATTCAATTCAATTCAATTTAAAAAGATTGGGGCAGTCATTTTATATTTAGGCAGATTTATATTTTGTCCTAAAGAATTTCCAATATTCCAATATCAACTGTTTGTCGATCACTATAATAACAGTCAATATTTTGAAATAAATAGCCAATTCATCTTAACTGCAAAATGAGCATAATGTCCCTGTAATCAAAACATGTGATAACTTTATCGTCAATAATATGCTATATGTCGTTTTTTAACATTTAATGATAACTATATACAGTTACATTCAACGTAAAGGCTTGTTTTCTAGTTCATTTAAAAAGTTTTAAAGGACACATTCTAATTAAGCTATATAAGATTTGATTTCTAATAAAAACTTGAAATCTAAAAGTAACATATATAAAGAACATCTGAAAGTATTATGTTAAATTATATTTAACTGAATGCAATTATCTGCATAAGAAGAAACAGCTTGCTATAAATAACTTGTATTTTTACGGATAATGATTCAGAAGACAATTATATTCAAAGTTTTTTACGGCTACATAAATGCCATGATTACTCTTGAGAGTTGCCCTACACTTTATTGGTCGCATGATCTATACTCATTTGATGCATAGCTACAATTTTCAGAAAATGGGAACATTTTTATCTGACGTAAATGATGACATAACCAAAAATGGCTGTAGCCTCTGAAAACAATTGTTTATGTCTTGCTATTTTCTGACGGAATTTGTAAGATTATATTACTCAATTTGGGTATTTTTCACAGACATTCTCAATCAAAATATATTTTAAACTTTTGCATCAAAAACTTGTAATTACCAATACATTTTCTTTGATGGAGATACTATCTTGTTTTTCTATTCTTTGGAGTAATTTCTTCACGCGGTTAAAATCCAATTCAGTCTATCTGAAAATAATGTAAGTAAGGTTTTATGTGAATCAATGTATCAAGTGGTCAAAAGGAAATCTTCACAATGGTGTTTGGTCTTGAAAGCTTTTAACAATTGGACACAAATTTACTCTTTGCAAAATTAATGCAATTACTTTAGAGTAGATTATTCAGGTTTTATCGTTGACAGATATTAACAACAAAACACATCCAGGTATTTATAGATTACTTACACATCATTTGTATTTAGAATTTATGTATTTATAAATTTGTATCAAGAAAATACTTTGCTCTCAACATTGACATTTTTTTTATCTTAATACTCGAATAATCTATCTCTTATAGTCAAATTTACGGTAAAATTGTAATTTGCAGTGGATATACAATATAAAATATTTGAAATTATATGATACTTAAATATACAATGGGTCTTTATATGAAAAGGAATGAGATTAACACTGTCACAGTACAGATATACCGGTATTCTAGTTTTGTTGTTGACATGACTAGAACACCGGTGAAAGTCATTAAATATTTTTGTCTTATAAAGTACTTGAGAATGTTCAGTTTTACTTATGGGCATAATGTTAATATGTACGACAAAAACGAAATTATCTTCTGCAAAGTAATTTCATTTGATTCCTAAAGAGTAAAGTGGTGTCTTATTGTTAATAGCTGTTAAGAAAATAACCATTGTCAACATTTGCTCCTGACCTCTTGATACTTCGCGTTACATGCAACTTTATCATTCAATTTGCAGAGCCTATGCTACAGCAAACTAATTATATCCTCTTAAAGATTATTATGCTTCATTACGTAGACATTGATGTATGTCCTTCGTTAAGAAATTTACTCACCTTATAAGTAATGGGCAAGAGAGATAGAGGAAAAGCTGGGAAGCGGGCCATTTCATGCATTACGTTAGTAAATAAAAAGATAACGATTTTGCGAAACTTTTAATCAAAAAATAAAAAGAGTATACAAACGTAGATGCCAAAAGTAAACTTTGAAGACAGATGACGTTATCTTTATTAAAGTTTCTGTTGGCACAAACATTAGGAGAAATATCAAACTCCGCTTTATATTTTAATTGAATGTAAGTTAATTTGTCATGTCTGATTGACAAAGTAACGGCTGATTTTAAGGCTATATTTTGCAGTAGATAATTTACAAAGGAATCTGAAATATGAAGTTAGATAAATACAAAATGTTAAAGAAACCAATATAATTATTTTCAAAGTGTTTTATATTCACTCAACCCAACGGAAGCGAGCGATTCACAGGACCTTGTCGGTTTATACTGATGCGTTAGAGTTTTAATATTATTAATAATAGATATTGTAATATCTTTAATACATTTGAATTACCAATTAAATTTATATAACGCCACTATCCATTGTCAAATGGATCGGTATCCTGTTTTTCAATTAACTTAAATTAACTGCTGCTTCATGTGCTCATCTTGTTTGTCTGTACCCTTAAATTAAATGAAGAATATGCAGTATAATATTGTGCATCAGTATCAATGAATTAATATTAAAACCTCCTTTGAATTAATTACATCTTAAGAAAAGAATGTATGTGTGTTATAGAAAGAGAGAAGCATAACCTTGTGGTATTAACCCCTTATTTTACAATATGTCGCATTCAAATTCAGCTTCGCATCGCTTTTAGTGCTTTGATCTCGTATTTTCTTGACATTCCATTTCATCAGGGAAACTAATATATATTAACAATATTTATCAGAGAGACTTCACATTTTATTAGATACCTTTTTTTAAGGCTAGTCTCTATTCAAATACTTTGACCTTGGGTAATTATTCATCGCAATCATTGATTTTTTAAAAATATTTTAATATATTGCGTGACACTGCAATTATCATGTAATTGATAACCTTGCCCAGAACTGTTTGTATTAATGTAATTAATCAATTACAGCTTAAATTCAGTCAGTTATATGATTACAATTTGATTGACATAGCCTACTTTCAGATTTAACAGTGAGAAAACTATTTAAATTCAGAGAATTCCTTCACTTGACATAATACATGATACAGTTTAACTTTTGTTTTACAGTTACACGTACAGTAAAAACCATCAATTAAGATCACCATCAGGGCTGGACCAAACTGGTTTTAATTTCGGGGTGGTCTTAATTGTAAATATTCTTATTATTGCTTTCATACTTTATTATCATAATTAATTTTAGTCATTTTGTATGAACAAACAATCTGCATCTTTACATACCAATACAATATAAAAGACATTTTAAAAGAATTCTATAATAATATATCCGAGGAAAACACATTTCTGAAAAAATTTTACATTATATTATCTTGGTCAGATTTCAATATCAATCATTATAATTTTGATGTACATAAAATAATTATCAAATAAAAAATAATTCTTCACAAAATAAATGACTGAAAGAAACACTAAATCCTTCTAAAATTTGCCTTCTCACCTAACTTAATACAATAACCCAATAATAACAGTATATCACACCTTGTGAAATCAAGTGCCATGCCAAAGAGGATTCAAGCAAATCATAAAAACAAATTTAAGATCTAAGTAGGTGTTGACTTTAATATCAGTGGTTTTAATAGTTGGGTCAATGTAATAATTTAACAAAGAAGTTGTACTGAATCTCGTGGATAAGCGGCTGGCCTTAATTCATAATCATGTAAACATTGACATAAATAACCTTTTAAAATGGTGTCAATAGCGGGATGGTCTTAATTCTGGAGTGGTTTTAAGTAGGGATTATTCTGTACATTAAATGTAACCAAATATCAATCAATATCTCTCTTACAGTAATTGTAATTTCATTGATTACCGATTCAACGACGAATACTCAATCATGAAAAATTAAAATAAAATCAGAAAAATGTAATTAAATCATTAACTGATCAATGTAATCATCCCCAGGTCTGTTCAAGGACTACAGGTACAATAATGAGTGCATAAAGTTTGCTGGTGGAATATGCGGCAGAACAAATCCAGATAGGATCTATATGTCCCAAAGGTTTTAAAAGTTTATTTTGAATAAATAAATAACAATAGGCAATATCTTTATTGGAGAAAAATGGTACAGCTACTCAAATTATGTTTATTATTGTGAACTGAAAGAGATACTACTGATGTCATTTTGTTCTCGAAATAAAAATGAAATTATTACGGCATAATTGATGTAATTCAGTAAATATGATAATACACGGACATAATAAATTTTAGGATGTAAAATTAGGACGAATTTTTGTAACTTCTTATTTAGATCATTTACATTTGACCTTTTAGATGTGAAACCATTTTGCCTATTTGTGTCATCAATCATAGTCAGTTTGATTGCCAACAACAGTATGACAATTGGAATAAACAGCCAAATATATACAGTAATTAGGGTTGTTGTTCTCATGGGTAACATATACCTTTATTAAAGGCGTATGCTATGATTGCGAAAACATAAAGGCAGAATGGAAAAGGCATGGTAGATTTAATTAAACATTGCATGATTTAAAATATGATAACTGAAACATTTAAGCGAGCTACAAGAGTTTTAAGACCATAACCATTGTCCACATTATCCTGTTGACTTTTTAGTACATCGTTAAGGTTTACAGTTTACCAGATTTCATGAACTTTTAGTACCAGCCTTATTAAAACTATGACTATTTTGGAATAAAAGCTCCTTGTAGGCAGTAAGTCAAACGATATTATTAAATAATTTAGCTGACTTTGTGCTTCTCAGAATATATAGCGTAATCAAAATAATCTGCAAAATATGATATTATTCTAATTACGTTAATATACTGCATATAGTCCGATTAGAGTAATATTGGTATGCTTTGTCCTCTGTCCACTGTTGCAGTATATTAAAGAGTGATGTTAAAAAATATTTAGATCGTGTTGTAAATTTAAAATTGTTTGTTTAAGTAATTAATTTTAAAATTAATATAAATTTCATAATTGATTATTATTATAAACATGTTAATTGTATTTTGCCCCTACGATCAAAGTTTATACAACATTAAAACGCAATCAATTTAAATTTTGAAGTCGATTTTGCCGTGCAAGCGCACAATAAGGATTGCAACTTAAATTCAAATTCAATATAAACTTTAAAAAATCAAAACATATAAAAAAAAACATAACTACCTCAATGATTCTAAAGAAAAATCAACATTTCATTACAATTCAAATGATTTCAAAGATAAGATAGCCTATTGAAAATAAAGAAAAAAAATATAAAGTTTACAATTGATAATATCTAAATATAAGTATATGCCATAAATTTACAAAACATCAAAGACATCTTTAAAAAATTGGAAAAATGTCTTTTCCGGGAATCGAACAAGGGTCTTAACACCGACGAAGCCAATACTCACCCACAACCCTATTACGCCGATCGGATAAAACGTAACTATTGTTTAGGTGAATAAAGATTTAGGCGTAATATATTTTTTTATATAAGAATTATCGACAACACTTTTTGTCAATTTTGATGAGTGTAAGTTTGCGTGTTATATGGTTCTGCATGTAAGTCTGTCAATGCTCCAAACATGAAATAATAGCTTACTAATTTTTTTGTTTTGCCGTTTAAACTATTGCCTGCAGCAAACAGAAAAAAGGAAACTATTTTTGAATAGTCAAGACACAGAAAAGATACAAATGTGTTGTGTGCTATATATGTTAGGGGTCAGGTGTTTCATTTATTAATGGAAGAAAACATTCAGTAAATATGCATCACATGTTTCTGCAAGATTTTATTATAATATTTATTTTGAAGTTATTCAAATGCAGAGAAGCTACAATCATGTTGAAAAAATATGTATTTGTTACCCTTTAAACAATAAGTTTGAAAACAATCTAGAAAACAAAATTGTTGTAAAATGAATCTTCATCATACAGTCTTCATACAAAATGCATACTAAATCTTCAATTTCAAAGACTTAGTTAGAAATATGATTTTGCATAATATGTTTATGATAAGTTAACATTGTTGTAAGTCAAATCAATATTTGCAGGTTTATATGCACATAATCATATATTTTGTATCCTTTCGTTACGCAATATACTTCACTTTGTATTGCAAGTCCATTACAAGAATAACTGGTTATAAATAGATGGTATAGGTCAGTATAAGGAAGGAACGCAGACTTTCTCTTTAGTTAATTTTCTCAAATGAACGAAACGACGTCTCTTGTGTAAACAATTGTAAGATTATAAGCTTCAAGGGAAAAGACCAAATGATAAACTATATGTTGTTTAATGAAACGACATTTAAGAGGCGACATAATATTAACTTCTATAATGTTATTCAGGCTATGACCATTGTTATATTTCAAAGGACATTTTGAAGTAATATTCTAGGCATAAGAATTTCATAAATTATTTACACTTTACAAAATTGTCTGTGGATACTTTCAATTTACTATGTCGCACCGAACAAGATTTGGTTTTCAGACCATTCGACTAAAACAACAGTTTGTTTCTCAAGATACTGATGACAAATTGAATTTAAAAATTATGAGACGAGACAAATGCCACAGCACTCTTAAGAATTGTTTTTCATTTTATTTGTCATACGTTGTACAATTATATAATGCAACGCTTACGTTTGTGACCTAGTAACTGATATTGAAAATGGCAAAGGAAAGTATTCTTTAGCCTCAAAAATACTTGTTATGGCTTGCTCCATTCAACAAATGATTTTGGTTATAAGAGTACTATAAACATTGTATAAATGTGGCGTGATAAAGAACCAAGCCCAACGTTATAGAAGTAAAAACTTAATAATGTTCTTATTAGTTAAAATTTTAAAAAAATCAGTGAGAAAAGAAAATAGTTTGTATTAATACAAATTGTTACGTCTTACAACCATTTTAAACAAAGAACAAACGCAAAAGTAACATATGATTTCATTTTAAACAGAGTTTTATACTCACCAAAAAAAAAAAACTCTTACATTAGTTCGGTGTATTTAAAATCAACTCGGATTCTTTTTTTCTATTTCAAAATACCTCACAACTGTTTATCTCTACGACTTTTTTTATAAAAGTGTCATTTCTTTGAATAAATTTTTTAGCATTAATAATGGAACTTTGCACCCCTTACATGCTTGTTCAACCTATTTCTCCACAAGATGATATGCTTTGCTAGTACATGTAGATACATATACATGTACGGCTAATTGTGGGTTCGTTTCCGAACTGCAGACTATCCACAAGCTATCTTTATACGTAACTTAATTCTGCAAAAAATCTCTATGAACGCATCAGGCATATTTTTTACAACAAACGATTATACTTAACTGATGTTTCTTGTTAAACCGTTGACATTATTGGCCGCATCAATCAAGCAAAATGTTTGATGCAACACAATGAAATGATACAAAATGTTTTGAACAAGACATTTGTACCTTTTTGTGTGTTATAGAAGATAGGGAATAGCTGTTTCTTCTTATGGCAGATAATTGCATTCATTTAAATATATATTTACATAATTCTTCAAGATATTCTTTACATATGTTTTAAGATTTCACATTATTATTGGAAATCAAATCTTATATAGCTTACTTATAATGTGTCCTTTAAAACTTTTTTAAACGACTAAACAAGCATTTACGTTGAATGTAACTGCATGTAGTTATCATAAAATGTTAAAAAACGACAGATAGCATATAAATGACCATAAAGTGATGACATGTTTTGGTTTGACATTATGCTCATTTTAAGTTGAGCTGAATTAGCTATTTATTTCAAAATGTTGGCTGTTGTTATGGTGAATGACCAAAAGGTGATATTGTAAATTGTTTAGGACAAAATAAAAAAATCTGCCCAAAATATTAAATTTATAAAAAAAATTGGACCACGTGAATTATTTAGTCTTGTCATTATACAATTAACAGGAACATTGCAAAATGATTACCCACTAAATTCCCTTGGATAAATTGTTACTTTAAATGAAATTATGGTCAGGGTCAAACATAAAGTTTTAATTTTTGAAAAAATCACTTATTTTAACTATCACTTTAACATTGTACATAAGAAGTGCCCATCATATATGAAAGATTCATTTTGTGCGTAAAGGATAATAATTTTTATTTCACAAGGGCCAAAATATAGACTTCTTATAAAGCCTAAATACTTTGATACAGAAAATAAAAGTCATTTTCATTGTCAATCCTTAGTTTTGACACACTATCCATAACAAATGTCTTTATTGATCCTTTGCCTTATAACGAGCTAAAATACAGGTCGTACAAGATTTAATTTGATTATGCTTTGAAATGAATTTTAAATAAAACACGAATGTAACATAATTGACAACCTGATTAGTGAAAATAACAAACTACTTAAATCCCCATGGACTCTAGAAGAAACATTCATTATGTTTTGTATTTTTTGTTTTTCAAAAATGTGCCATTGAAGGTTGATCTAAGTGCAAAAGTAACAGGTTTCATCTTTTTATGAAAAAGAAAACAAGAGGAAGAATAATGTTGCTTCTTTTAATTTATATTATATTTGACCAATTAAAAACACTTTTCACAGGGAAAGCCTAACATGCTTTTTGAAATTGAAAAAAAAAAATATAAAAGAAAAAAATTGAAATTATTTTTTATGTTCAAAATTATTGTCATTTTCATTCTTTTTATTAGTTGTTTACTAGGAATTTCAATGATTTTGTAAATCGATATTTTATGTATTTTACGTGCTATTGATCGTTTTATAATATATTTTCAAATTTTCTTTACTCAATACACTTCAGTCCTTTCGGGACTAAATGGTAATACTAAATTAATATTATGTCATTATAAGAAATGAATGCAGACTTTCTAGTGTTCTCGAGAAAATGAACAAAACTATGTCTCTTGTGTAAACCAGTTATAGATTATAAGGGATAGGGCCAAATGATAATAACAACGACTTGTGACTTTCGTAACGACATTTAACAGCTGACAAAAGACATTACTTTGATTGTTCAGACTATGCTTGTTGGTATATTTCTAACATTTGGTCCCTTCGAAAATTGTCGAGAAATAAATGAGAACACTTAATATCCAATGTCAGTCTTGAGCAAGATTCAGTTTTTATTTCATCTTGCTATACTTTAATCGTATTTTTCCGGATTATGATTCAGAAGAGAAATCATATTCAAAGTTTTTTACAGCTACATAAATACCAAGAGATCTCTTGAGAATTGCCCCACACTTTATTGGTCGCGTGATCTACACTCATATGATGCATAGCTACAATTTTCAGAAAATGGGAACATTTTTATCTGACGTAAATTATTACATACCAAAAAATAGATGTAGTCTCTGAAAAAAGTTATTTATGTCTTGTCTTATGTCTTTTCTAACAGACTTTGTAGATTATCATTACATCAATTTTGGTATTTTTCCACAGACACACTCCATCAAAATTGATCGCAATTTAAAACATCTATATCTATCAAAAACTTGTTATTTCCAATACATTTTCTGTGATTGAGATAATATCTTGTTTTTATATTCTTTGGAGTAATTCTTCACGCGGTTACAAGTTCATCTGAAAATAATGATAGTAAGGTTTAATGTGATCAAGCGTATTAAGAGGTCAAAAGGAAGTCTTGATAATGGTCTTGAAAGCTTTTAACAATTGGACATAAATTTACTCTTTGGAAAATTAATGCAAGCACTCGAGAGTAGATTATTAAGGTTTTATCGTTAACAGATATTAATATAACACCTGATAATAAAAGCTTAAACTGATACTAGTATTGTGCTTTATTAAAAGAAAGGCCAAAATGGGCCAATGAATACTTTATATTATCAGGGTCATATCGCCTTTTACCTAGAACAAGACTTGATATTTATGTCATCTGGGCTAGTTATCTTCTCCTGACAGTTAAAACAAAATTTAAATGATAATTATATTATGAAAGAGACGGCACGCGTTCTCTTGAGAGTTATATGACCATTTATTTGATATATACTGTACAATCATATAATGCAAAGCTGTCGTCTTATTGGAGAAACTATAAGAATGATATCAACCGCTTCTAAAAAAACACACCTCCAGGTATTTATAGATTATTTACACATCATTTGTGATAATATTTATAAATTTGTATCAAGAAAATACTCTGCGCTCAACAATGACATTTTTATTGATCTTAATACTCGAATTCTCTTATAGTCAACTTTACGGTAAAATTGTAATTCGTACACTTAAAAAATTGCAGTGAATATACAATATAAGATATTCGAATATAAAACGATGCATCTTAAAGGAATGGGACCAACACTGTCAAAGTATAGATATATTCTTGTTGCTACATGACTAGAACACCGCTGAAAGTAATTCGATTTTTGTTTGTCTTATAAAGCACTTGACAATGTTCAGTGTTACTTATAGGTATTATGTAAATATTTACACACGACAAAATCTGAATTATCTTCTGCAAAGTTATTTTATTTCTTTCCCAAAGAGTAAAGTTGTATCTTATTGTTTGTACTGTTAAGAAAAAGTTCCATTGTCAACATTTGCTCTTGACCTCTTGATACTTCGCGTAACATGCCACCTTATCAATCAATTTGCTGAGCTGATGCTACGGCAAACTTATGATATCCTCTTATTATGCTACATTACGCAGACATTGACGTATTCCCTTCGTTAAGTTTTAAACTTACCTTATAAGGAACGGGCGAAAAAGAGAGGAGAGTGGGAGTCCTACTAGCCTCAGAACAAAGTTAGGGTGTTTGAAACGATCGTTTCAATAAATAAAAAGATAGACTATTTGCAAATTATTCATCACAAAAATGAAAAGCGTATACAAACATAGATGTACGCCAACATTAAACTGAAAAATGGTAGACAGTTTCTGATGGCACAACAATTAAGAATAATATCAAACTCCGCTTTATTATGTAATTGAACATAGGTCAATTTGTAACGGCTGAATTTTTGACTATAAGTTGTAGTAGATAGTTTACAAAGAGAACTGAAATATAAAAATCTGAAATAGATCACTCGGAAGAATTTTCAAATTTACATGAGAATTGCAGACTCGACTCGGTTTTATTGAGTCTGTACATGAATAATAATGACAAAGTGCAACATCCCCCATGCCCCCTAGCACCGGGTTGAGCACTACCCGATTTTCAACACTTAAAGTGCAGAAATCAATGATCCCGAAGGACCGGAAAAATATAGTCATACTGAAGTGAAGTACGGGGCAACTTTGTACAGCTGATACATGACAGTGGACACCTGTTGTTGTGAAGTATAAAAATCTTGAAAACAGCGATCCCTCCAGTGACTGCAACAAATATACACGAGAATTTTCAGGCTCGGTTTTATTGAGTCTTTACATTACATTGAAGTTTGATTAATAAAATTGTTAAAAAACCAAGGTATCGTTTTCAAAGGTTTTTACATTCACCCAAACCAAAGGAAGATATTCACAGGGACTGTTTCTGTTTACACTGACGCGTTATATTCCGCATCTCATATAATTGTTGTGATATTTTTATTATCGTTGAAACACGCGAGCAAACTTACATAACGCCACTAGTTCAATTTTTTAAATGGAAGGAATAACTTTTTCAATTAAATTGCTGCTAAAATGTTAACAGTTTGTCGGTATCCTTAAATTAAATGAAGATTACACAGTAACAGTGTGCATAAGCATTAAATGAATTCATATTAAAACATTTATAATAATAATTAATTAATTACATCAATAATATATGTAAAGGAAAGAATGCATGTGTGTTATAGAAAGAGAAAAGCATTTCCCTTGTGGTATCGAACCTTTGTTTCACATTTTGATACAGCTGCGCATAGCTTTCAGTGCTTTGATCTCGTATTTTCTTGTCATTCCATTCATTTGATTGCAATCTCTACAGACGCTTTAATTGCTTGACTATAAATAGCTATGGTAAACCGTTGAACAAGATATTTACAGAGAAATTAATATGTATTAAAAGTATTTACCAGAGAGACTTCACATTTAATTAGACATCTGTTCTTAAGGTTAGTCTGTAGGCAAATACTTAGTTCAAGAACAGACCTGGGGTAACCGTTCATCACAATTATTGATCTTTTAACCGGTTGCATGATTACACTGTAATCATCATGTAATTGATTGCCGTGCCCAAAATTGATTATATTAAAGGTAAGCTTCATTACATTCAGATTTAATAGGTAACTATTTAAATTCAATGGATGCCTTTACTTACATGATTCATGAAAAGTTTAAATTTTGTTTCACAGTTACACAGTGGTCTTCACTGCAAGGTGGTTTTGATTGTGAGTATCCTTAGAATTGCTTACATACTTTTTGACCATGATCTAAGTTAAAATTTTTAAAAACAAACAATATGTATCTTAATATATACCAATACAATATAAAAGACATTATAAAAGAATTCTATGATATTGAATCTGAGGAAAGAATATTTTGGAAGAAATTTAACATTAAATTCTCTTTGGTCTGATTCCAATATTAATCATAATACGATGTACATAAAATACCTATCAAATAAAAAATCCATTCTTATCAAAATAAATGTGCTGAAAGAAACACTAAACACTCTAAAATGTACCTTCTCACATATCAAATGATAACAGTTTAGTTTTTCAAACCTTGTGAAATCAAGTGTCATGACATAGAGCATTCAAGCAGATCAAAACAACAAAGTTAGGATCTGGATAGGTAATGACATTAATACCAGTGGTCTCAAAGTGGGTTCAAATTCAGAATAAACTAAAAATGTTGGACTGAATCTGATGGATAAGCGGGTGGCCTTAATTCTGGATCATGTAAACATTGACATAAATAACTTTTTAAAATGGTCTTAATAGCGGGGTGGTTTTAATTCTGGAGTGGTTGTAAGTAGGGATTTTACTGTACATTAAATTTAACTAATTATCAATCAATTATTCTCTTAAAGTAGTTGTAATTTAATTGATTACAGTAGCAACCCTGAGTAATTTATCACAATCCATTACAATGTACATTAAAATCTGACAAAAATGTAATTATAACAATTACTGAACAATGTTATCATCCCCAGGTCTGTTCAAGGACTTCAGGTACTGTAACAATAAAGAGCTGCGTAAAGTTTGCTGGCAGGATATACGGCTTAACAATACCATAATAGGATCTATATGTTCAAATAACATTAGGCAATAACTTCATTGAAGAAAAATAGTACAACTACTCAAATTAGGTTTATATTATAACCATTTACGCGAAGACCCTTTTTGTCATATTGTTGTTGAATATGCCGAGCATTTCTTTTCCAAATGTAATCGTTACGTCGAATAACGAAAAATACTATTTCAAGAAACACAATATATAATTGTTCGGTCGTAAAAATTTAGAATATGAAGATAACGTTGTCATTTTTTGAATCAAATACAAACATTTATTAAGAAGACATATCGTTTTGGTGAAATTTGACTCTTCATCTTCTTCTTGCTTTTATTCTAAAATTTTTCATTTATCTTGGTAAATTTGCTCCAATCTAACCTACTTAAATGACAAACATTCATTTCATGGTCTGTTAAAAATCAAATAAATATTTTAAAGTTTATATACATGTTAAAAGTAATCATAGTTGCCTTAATATCATTTTTTCTGTAATATTATTTTCTGGGAAGGACTAAATCTAATGCTGTATGAACTTGTTGTCCAACCCATTTGCATTTTTATATATACTCATCGTTTGTAAACATTATTTAATTCAATAAAATATGTTAAAACTAAATTATGTTTATCATAGTTTATCATAGTTGTGAAGTGACAGAGATACTGCTGATAATAACATCTTTCGAAATAAAATAAAATTATAATTACAGAATGTTTTATGTATTTCAGTATTTATGGCCAAACACCGACATAATTAATCTTAAAATCTAAAATTAGGATGAATTCTTTTTGAGATCATTTACATTTGATCTTTTTGATGTGAAGCCTTTTTGTTTATTTTTTTGTTTATGATTGCCAATGATAGTATGATAATTTGAATAAAAAGCCAAATATATACAGTAATTAGCGTTGTTCTTCTTATGGGTAATATATATCATTATTAAAGGCGTCTGCTATAATTGCATGTAAACATATAGGCAGAATAAAAACTATATGGTAGAAGTTTTTAAACATTGCATGATTTAAAATATGATAACAGAAACATTTAAGCCGAAAACTGGATGTAATCGAGCTCTGAGAATTTCAAAACCATAATAACCATTGTCCCAATAATCCTGTTGACATTTTAATATGTCGTTTCGTTTCACATTTTACCTAATTGCTACTAGTACCGTCCATAACAGATATATGATTCTTAAAAAATGCCACCTTAATATTCAGTAAGTCAAACAATATCAATAAATAATTCAGCTAACTTTGTGCTTCTCAGAAAATATAGCGTTAAATTATTAGCAAATTATGATATTGATATAAAAACGTTTAATACTGTCTATAGTCCGATTAGAGTAATACTGGCATGACTTTGGTTGCAGTATATTTAAGAGTGAAATGTTAGAAAATCATTTAGATAATGTTGTCATCTTACAATTGGTATTTTAAAAATTATCTAAATTTCATAATTGATTTTTATTAACCTGTTAATTGCATTTGGAGTTTACGACCAACATTTAAAACGCAATCAATTTTTATTAATGCGATTTTGCTGTATACGCACAGAGAAAGTGCTAGGTACTGGTTCCCGAATTCCCTTGTATCTCAAAACTGTATCTGGAGTCTGCAGAGGTAAGAACCCTACTTGAAATAAGTGCTTGCAGTTTCGTAGGTTATCCTTGACCGCCCGGAATCAGTTAAGGCATTATAACTTGTTTAAATTCATTAATTGCTCAAGTGAAGTCAAAACATATTAAATAAAAAAACTGCTTCAATCATTCAAAAGAAAATTACATATTTCATCATAATTTAAATGATTTCAGAGATAATATGGTATTTTGAAATAAAGGAAATTTGAAAGTTTATCATTATTTATAAGTCTAAACCAATAATTTACAAAAGCAAAGACATTCTTCAAAATACGCTAAAGTATGTTATATTCATGAGGGTGTTTATAATTAATGTTACCATAATTTTAGTTTTTTTAATCAACGTTTAACCATTTTCTCATTATATTTAAACACAATTCTTATTGGCTTATCTTAAGATAATTTGCTACTTATCTGTTTTATCATGCATTTACTTGTTATTCCATAAACTAAATTGCAACCTTAAGTTGTGGAGTAATTGCTTGGCAATACTATGATTAGAATGGTC
Source organism: Ruditapes philippinarum (assembly GCF_026571515.1). Classification (NCBI taxonomy): domain Eukaryota; kingdom Metazoa; phylum Mollusca; class Bivalvia; order Venerida; family Veneridae; genus Ruditapes; species Ruditapes philippinarum. The sequence continues at coordinate 38,927 of NW_026862544.1, forward strand.
ATATATTAACCAGTTTAGTACAGGAAAGGAAATACAACTTAATATTAAGTTAAACGATTTTTTTTAGATAGACTTCACTTTTCATTATCATTTTTTCTTTACATTTTTCTCCAGACAATGCCACAGTTCCCTTCTTTTGTCAAAGCTGCTGCAATTTAAAAACTGTTATTTTTAGCATTGAAATGCATTGGTGATATGTTTACAGAAAGCAACTAATTGCTGGAATGAATATGATATTGTTTTTAGGTTAAAGATATAATATGCTCAAATTTGACATTAGAAAATAGTGATAATTGCTACGAAGTTTCTTTGTAAATATAGAATAAAAAAAGAAAAGAATAGGAAGGCATGCTGCACAAAATAAAGGCTGGCTGTTCTTATTTCTTTTATTTTAATTAACGTGTAATGTGTTTCTACGTGTAATTGGTCGATCCGCCAAACATGAAATTGTGGCTTACTAATCTTAAATTTAAGCCGTTAAAATTATTGGCCGCAGCAAACAAGAACTAGAGGAAAATGAATGTTTTTGATAATTCAATTCCAATACAAACGAAAAGATACAAATCGGTTTGAGCTGGACAATTTTGATTTTTGTATGCTCTATAATAATGGAAAAAAACATTAAGTTAATTTATGTTTACATGGTTCTTCAAAGTTATCCTATATTTGTTTTAAAGCTATTGAAATGAAGAGAACTTAATTTTTTTATCGACACATTTCAAACTATAGATTTGGAAACAAACTAGAAAATATGATGTTAAACGAATCTATATAGTTTTCATAACAAAAGTACACGACTGAAAAATGTTCCTATCCTAGGCATTTTAAATCACATCTTATTTACTTCACAATGAATTCAAAATCACATAGTGCTACATGTAACATGAATGTAAAACAGTCGACAAGCTGATTATTGAACATTTTAAACATTTCAAACACAACAAACTACTTACATCCCCATGGGCTCTTGGAGAAAATTTCTTTGTTGTTTCACAAACTCGAGAATATTTTGAGTGTTATGTGTTTAATGTAACAACGTTTAGTCTCTTCTACATCAATATAAACAATGACATTATTAAATATTTGGTTGTATACTTTTGAATAATATTAACACTTTGGAATTTAAACAACACACGACGGCATGCCAGATATTTCTGTTCAGAAGTAAGAAACTGTATTCTACAATTGATGAAATGAAATAGATTTAGTGAAAGCAAACTATCATCTTAAATTCCAAAAGCTTAGTTAAAAATATGATACAGCAGAATATGTTTATGAGAAGTTTCACATTTTGGTAAATCAAATCTATTTTTGCAAGTTTACATGCACATAATCATATATTTTTTATCCTTTTGTAACGGAATATGCTTCACTTCGTATTGTAAGTCCATTACAAGAATAACTGGTAATAAATAAATTGTAAAAGTCAGTATAAGGTAGGAACGCAGACTTTCTCTTTAGCTAATTTTCTCAAATGAACAAAACAACGTCTCTTGTGTAAACCAGTGTTAGATAAATTTCAAAGTAAATGACCAAATAATAAACTATAAGATGATCAATGAAACGACATTTAAAGGCGACACAGTATTGACTTTTATCATGCTATTCAGGCAATGGCCATTGTTATATTAAAAATAACAATTGAAGTAATGTTTTGGTATAAGATTTTCATTAATGTTCACACGTTACAATTGCGTTGTCGGATACTTTCAATTTACAATGTCGTGCCTTTGTTAATTAGACTTTAAACAACTTTTATTCCTCAAGATACTGATGACAAATTACATTCCAAATTTTTTTTTGACGAGACAAATGCCACAGGACTCTTGAGAGTTGCCCTTCATTTTATTTGTCATACGTTGTTCAATTATATGATGCACAGCTTACATTTTGTGACCTAGCTATTGAAATTGATAATAGCACAGGGAAAAATTCTGCAGCCTCAAAAATACTTGATATGGCTTGCTCCATTCTAACAGAATTAGGAAACATTATAATTGCTTGACCAAGAACATATTTTAAGAGTCGTACTCAATGAAGATAGCTTTTTCTAAATCTGAACAAATTGTAGCGGCATTAGGAATGAGACGCTTAGTTACTGTCGAAGTATAGAATCACGCACATTTCATATTTTATTGATACTTTTTGATGATTTCTGTTACAAAGCATGGGGTAAAATAACAATTTAACATATGAGCGAGTTATATTAATATCTATGGACGTCAAAACATTAATAACCTTCTCTTAAGAAATGACATTTGTTTTGCAAAGAGAAAAGTGGTATCTAAATATAAACATCTTTTACTGCTAAGAAAAATAACGAATGTGAACATTTCCTTTTGACCTCTTAAAAACTCTTTTTTATATGAAAGTGTGCTTTTTCTAATTACAATGAACTGTTTGGCCTTTTCTGGTAAAAGCTGCGGAGGAGAATAGAGTATCGGAGGGTAAATTATTGTGTTGTTTTCGGTAGTAGAGGCATGGTTTTTAGGACATTTGTAACAGTATTCTTCATAGTTCAACGGGTACCTTTATTTTTCAGTGTCGTGTTGCTTTTTGACCTTAAGCAATACGTTTTGTGTCTTTTGGTCTAGCTCCCCTCTCCTGATAGTTTTTTATAGTATGATAATTATATCTCGACAGAAATGTCACATGTTCTCTTGAGAGTTGTCCGACAATTTATTGAACACACGTTGTACAATTATTATATAATACATATATTACGTTTCATTTGAGAAAAAATAAGACAATTTGAATGGTATGAATCTCTTAACAAAATCTAACAGTAGGTTATCTCAGTAAAAAAATAAAACACCAACAACAAAAGCAAACAAACAAACAAACTAGCTGTGAATATTCAATGTACGATATCCGGAATGATTTCTTACAGATCGAACGATTTTTGTTATAACAGAACTAGAACACTGCTGAAATACACTTAGATTAAAAATCATTTGAGATCAACAGCGTTATATTTTTTCATTTACATATACATATCTATACACGGCAAAAACTGAATTATCTTCTGTAAAGTAATTGCATTTTTTTCCAAACTGTAAAAAAGTGTCTTCTTGTTAAAAGCTTTTATCATAAGAAAAATTGCCCATGTCAACATTTCCTTTTGACCTCTTAATACATGTGATATGTTGCTTGGCATTTAACATTACAATCGTTTTTGCTAAACTGATGCTATTGTAAATAGATTGTAACCTCGTGAGGATTATAATTATATAATGAAGACACTGGTGTCATTCGTTAAGCTTTTGAATCCGCTATGATAGAACTGGCAAGGAAGAGAGATGAGAGACAGGAGTGGGTCATTACGTATATAAAAATCCTATATTAAAGAGAATCCATGGGGTTGATTTTACATGACGGGACATAAAATAATTTGTCAAGATTAATGTTCCATTTGATGTAGGTCTATGCATGTGTGCAAACTTTCAGAATTCCAGAAAAAACATACAAATTATGAAATAATGTAAAGGGTTAATAATAACACAAAAATACAATTTATTTCCATGTTTAAGTTTTAATTATCGTTTCCATGTCTTTATGTTTAAAGTGCCAAAGTTGATACAAGTATATGTAAGACATTTTAATTTTATATTTTAGGCTTTTGTATCTCAGTGGAGTTCTTGTAACTTTACTAAAATGTGTTTGAAAAGATGGAAAAAAAATAAAAAAGCTGTATTATAGATATTCGTCAAAATTAAAAGGAAAATAAGACTAAATAGTAAATCTAACGTGTGGTGTCGTTATCTTCATAGGAGTATATAATTGGCATCAAAATGAAGATAAATGTCAAATCCTTTATATAATAAATCAGATCTAAAGGTTAATTTGTTCTCATACTGCCTGACTGATTAAGCAACAGCTGATTTCCAGGAAAAACATCTTGTAGTAGATAATCTGCAAAAGAAACTGAAATATTCAGCGAACGTGTTTATTTAGATTCATAAAGAAATGGCCAAACAAGATAATTATTTTAAAAGGTTTTATCCATTGGAAGCGATTAACAGGGGCTTTGTCAGTTGACAGTGACGCGTTAGGATCATCTATTTGATATGTTTATTGTTTTTTAATATAAATTGATAAACAACTGTTGGATTAAGAAAACTTAATATATAACGTGACTTATTCACATTTGTGAAATTGTTCGAACAACGGCATTCGTTTTGTTTACCTCTCAATTAACTTACTTACTGTTGCTTCTACATGTATACAGTTTGAGGATATTCTTAGCATTTTATTGTCAATTTCATTTATCAAAGGTAGAGGAGTGTGTTTTATGTATAATACTAACAATCTTTATAAGTAAAAGTATATCTTGATAAATCTTAAAAATGAATAATTTTTCAATTATATTTTAGGACGGAATGTATGCTTCCGAGGAATAACTCTTTTTAAGATATATATACATCACAGCAGCAGATATGAAGTGTTGTGTGGAAGCCGTAAAAACTTGCCACGTACTTCACTTCAGTGTTGTTTTAGTTTTCTGGTTCTTCGGGACTACTGAGTCCAGCACTTTTAAGTGTTGAGAATTGAGTATCGCTCAAGTCGGTGCTAGGGGGTGGGAGGGATGTTCAACTTTTTTTCTTGTCTCGTTCTATTCATTCGATTGCTAACTAGTCTTTAAAACCCATCGTCAACCGTTATCAATATCTTTACAGAGAAACTAATAAATTTACGACCTTATTTTACTAAACAGTTTTTCTTTAAGATAGTCTTTAGGCAACGTTAGTGTGCATAAAAGAGGCTTGCTTTGTTCAAGTATTACTCATACATTCACAATAAAAAGCTGCATACACACGAGGAAATACTTTAGAATATTGTCTAGTAGAGATATATCCACTGAAAATACCAGTAAAATGTGACAATTATTATGATTATCCGAATGTCCATGGTATATAATTAAGATTGTTGACGAAATATACGGCAGAATAATTATATCAAGTATATAAACCTTATCTCCGAAGGCTTTTTAAAGTTTATTCTTATAATAAATAAATAAATAAATAATATTACGGTATTAAGTAATATCTTCATTGAAGGGCAATTAAAGTACAACAACTGAAATTATAGAAACTGACTGTTTAAAAGACTCTAAATTTCAATGATAAATAAGTAAAAAAAATTAAGAGTCTATCATTTTTTGCAAAATTAATATACAATTAGTTCAACATATTGGTGACGGGATATATGACTGAAAGCGCTAGCCATGGTTTATATTTATGCCAAAAAGGCTATACTCTTCCGTTTATCCAGTCAACAGATGTATGGTTATTATACATTGTTGTACAATACTGGGTTCTATAAGACGAGTACACAGCTGTATAAGCTATATTGAAAGAGGCGCTAGCAATATTATATGTAGTTAAAGTGACCCTTTTCCCCCAAAAAACATTGAATATATTTCATTAATCTTTATTTTGAAATATTTTAATACACAATTAATCAAATTCTTAATTTCAATATCGAGCATGCTTAAGTTATTACCATTATCAATTCATTCTTCTTATCCAGGTCTTTAACGTGTAAATGAACGTTTTAATGTCAATTATTCCAAGACCACCTTAATCAGTTTTTTTTTGCTTCAAGATTTCTTGTCTAATTTACCATTGACTAAACCTGACAGATTCTCTGAAGGTTTCATATTTATAGTATTATAGTTTTAGGATTTGGAATTCGCAATGATGTAAGTAAGGTTGTGAATATAAATAACAATCAAGATAGAAAAATATAGAAACTATCTTAACTTACACATCGTTTGAATCGGAAAATATTCCCTTAAACACTAACAAACTGATTTTACACGTTCAACAAGTAACGTTTTCGGTCGGCACTGAACTATAAATCATCAATGGAAGTCTTTCGTGATTATATATTTTTTTCCGATGGTTTGATTTCAGGTCGCACCAGCACTGGACTGATTATATGACGATTTTAAAGCTTTAATAGTGGAGGAAGACCTCAGGTGCCCCACAATGCATTATTTTAGGCACGAACGTCCACTTGTAAAACTACATACTAGTACTCCGTTAGCGAGCAAGAAAGCCTCCTCACAAAAACAAAAAACAATCCAAAGTCCCAATCGGGATTCAAACCCACAACAAGTGGTATACAGTCATAACCATCGGCCACGAATTCCCCTTAAAACTTATATTTTTCAATTTTTAAAGGGTTTCGTACTAACAAAAGAAATTTCCATATTGGTTTGATATATTAACATGTAATTTAAAGCAGTTTATCTTAGAGGACTGGCTAAGCTGTTAGACACAAAATGACTTTCCTTTTCATTTCAGATATTTATGTAATTTTAAAGATAAGAAAAAGAAGATCAACAAGGAATGGCGGCGCTCAATGAACGCAACAAAAGTCATTTGTCGAATTGTTAGTTTACATAATTGTAATGTGAAGTATTTGTTGTTTTTTGAAAAGTTCAACTTCTTTGTAATTTCTTCTCTTTGTGTTTGAATTATCGTTTTTAAGAAAATACAGTAAAATTGTAAGAAATTATGTAACCGAATCTATGAAAATATTGTTTAATAAAGTTACAGGATTTATTAAAATTAAATAGCTCCCTAATGCATTGTTCCTTTTTTTTGTAGATTGTGCAGATCTTTTTAGTTCTGTTAGAAGAAACATATTTGTTGTTATTGTTAAATAATATATTGATTTTCAAGCTGACATTTAACAACCGACGTGTAGCATACATCACGCAATTCACAAACGTCTAAACGGTTGATTTCTTAGAGCACCTACGGCATATTTTAAAAGAATGTTCTTAAAGGTAGAATTTTTAAAGCCTTCATAGCCTTTAGATCAGGTTTATTTTTTATGATCATGTAGGAATATACTGATTTATTGTGCTGGTGTTGGTAGTTTACCTTCCTGATTACAACAGTAAGCCAAATTGACTTTACCAGAGCACAGTTCGGTCACTCCATGTCAAACAGTTTCCCGTTATTAGTTTCCTTCACTTTTGCAAGGACATGCCAGAGCAGAGATTTAGTGAAAATGACCCTTAAAAGGATTTTATGATCAAGCACAACTAAAGTGTTCGGGAATCGAACACGGATCGCCCGATTCACAGTCCAGATTAAATGACTTATTTGCTCTTTTAGCCTTTAGTCCGTTTTTTTTTTAATTTTAAAATATTTCAAATAAATGCTCCTTCAGAAATATGCTACTTTAAGTAGAAACAACAAAAGAGATTTAAGATAATTGTATCAGAATTTTATCTCATATTGAAAAAAACGAATAACTGTCTGGTTAATACTGGCAAAGAAATTTTGCAAAACCTCGTAAATAACATGGAGTCAATTTGAAAATAGCCTAAGTTAAAACAAATGTGAAAATTGGATTAAAAATGATGCCTGTGTTAAAAGGCACATAGTGCCTCAGAAATCCATATTGTTTTTTAATTTTTTAGAAATGTCAAATATGTGTTAATGGATTAAGAGCATGGTTGATGTTAAACAACTGAAAAAATAAGCGCTGAACGTACGGAAATGTGTTGTAAAGGTGTGAGAATTTTTTTCAAAGAGAATTTGCGTAAATTCTGCAAACGAATAATCTCCCAAGCAGTAGAAGACATAAAATAGAGAAAAACAGAAACCCTAAAGAAAGTCCAACACAACAAAATTAACCAGATGCAAACGATACAGAATAAAAACAATAAGTGAAAACAAATGTATATGAATTGATCACTACAAACAATTGAGTACGATTATATAATTAAACTTCATTTAAAGGTTTTATAGTTTCATACTTTCAAAAGTTATTTGTACATTGGTGTGATATATTGTCATACAGAGTACGTGACCGATCTTTTTTGTCAAAAAATTAAAACTATTGACTCCAGCAGTCATGCCTATGTTTGTAATATTCACATCATTAAATAGAGAGTAACTAAACAAATGGTTGTGAACAATAAATGTTTACCCTTTTGCATGTTATTTAAGATAAGGGTCATGTTTTGTATCTATTAATTACGTAAAAATATATTGACACGATACTTCACAGTTTAACACGATAATATCAATTTCAAACTTAAGAAATTATTTTCCGTTTATTTGGTTTAATTACGCTTGTCACCGAAATTAAACATATGGCCGAACATAAAATGGGACTATGGGGTTACTTCCTATTGACATGATAAAGAGAAAAAATATATCGTTCCTAATAATATTTCAATGCCCTTGAAAAATATACAATTCACAAAGAATCAATTAACTGATGATTAAAACAACTTCTTCTGTTTTCTTCATAAAATGTATACAAACAAAAGTATATCAAAGTCAAACAAGAACAAAAACACAAAATAACTGAAGGAAAACATCATCAGTCTGATTTGTGAAATTTCTATAGAAACTACATGATTCACAATGGACTCTATAAGAAAGTTCACTGTTTGATAAATCATAAAATGCGTCATTGTTGGGTGTTAACATTTTAAGAAACAACGTTCATTTTTTGTTTTATATATCAATACCGAGCTGATAACAAGATGAAAGATGTTGTTGTCCTAAATTTATTGATATTATGATTAAGGAATACAAACTACTTTTCAACGGCCTATATTTTTTTCTGTTAATAAAAGGGCAAATGTACTTAAGAATGGACATGGAATCGATTTTTGACATAACCATTTAAAAGATTATCATCAGGTTTGATTTCGAAACTAAATTTGAAATGTGACTAAACATAAATGTATGTCATCGGTTCCAATATTCTTATAACTCAATTTTTTTGATTAACCAAAAATTGATAAAGAAAAATGTTTATGATACAATATATAAACGATCTTACTGATAAAAAGACTGCCACACTCATTTAAAGTATTGCACATTATTAACACATTCTTAATGATACTAGTATTCATAAACTTTTCCGTTGGTCAGATGATTTACTAATTATTTGTTTCATAGTTCAATCTTAAATTGATCACAAGTATGATAAAATGTCAAGTTATTTTCATTTCACCTGTTCATCGAACATCAACCAATGAATGGGCATAATATCACTCTTACATAGTAATATATTATCCTTTTATTATAAAATACATTTCTGTTCGTACGTACAAGACTATAACAAGTTTGGCGATAAATAAATGTTTTGGTCATTAAGGGAAAAAAAAATCTTTTTTATAGGTTCATTTGAGAAAAAATAAACAAAACAAAAGTTCATGTATATAACATTGATGTATCATAAGCTATTTAAGTCTGTTTAAATCATAATAACTGCTACAAGTTGATCTATGAAACGACATTTAGCAGCCAACATTATAACATCTGTAATTGTAATTGTAAATTTTCAAGGACATTTTGAAGTAATCTTTGTACTACTCTTTTGAAACAGTCTAGATGCCGATGAATATTGTTTATTTTCAATCTCGTGTCAAAAGTTATCTTGTACCCGATTTTGATTAATTCTCTTTTGAAAATAGCCGAGAAACCAGTGGATACATGTTATTTAAAATGACGTGTCAACAAAGTATCTTGAAGAACATTTGGTTTCATTTCATTTTGCTCTAAACAACTTTTTATATCTCCTGATACCGAGGACAAATTGATTATAAGATTTATACGACAGCACCAATGTCACAAGCTCCCTGGAGGATTTTTTAAACTTTATTTATACAATGAAAACGCTCCACAATTATGTTATGCTTGAAAATGAGAACATTATGAGTCTGATAAAGATGATGACATTACAACACATTATTACAATCTCTCAAAAGTACTTCTTTATGACTTCCTTCATTCAGACGGAGTTTGCAGATATCATTACTTGAGCTTGGATAATTTTCCATAAAGGTACTCAATCAATGAAGATCGTATTTTAATATTTCTCTATCTAAAACATTTATCGTAAAAATATTGTTTTCAAATTTTGCAGAGATTTTTATTTAAATGCTTAATGATCTGCAATTATTCAGATCCACTTCTCTGATATCAAGCTTCGAAATAAAAAAAAAACAAAAGCATTCTAGATTTTGCGTATATGTTTTTTGAGACCTTAGAAGTAATGTAACCATTTACTAAATTACCAACCTAAGGCATTGTTTTGTCAACAATAATAATAATAATAAGAGTCTCACTGTCATATATATTGTCACAAACATGTTTAATTGATCTTAGTTTGGTGACACGCATCTGGTTCCTTTCAATAAAGCACGGGGGATGATCAGTTAAACAAATTAGCAACGTAATGAAAATATCTATCAACGTTTAAACCTGAATCTTTTCTTATAAAATTACATTTGTTTTGTGATAACTTTTTAGGGTGGACATTTCCTTATGACCTTTTGATATATTGCTTGACTTGGAACATTTAATCGATTTTTAGATGATTTTGAAAAATAACAACATGCTGATGTAACTTCGAAAAAAACATCCTCATTATGACTACACTTTTGTGCTCTTTGTTGGTAAAGGCACAAATAAGAAGAAATTATGTAGATGTATTTGCCTAAAATGTGGGCTAACAACAGTAGGTTCCAATAGGCTGTGAATTACATGCATATACATGTTATTGTTACCTAAAGAACGAAATTCACACCTGATATTATATATTACAAATTGTTATCATTACAACGTATTAACCGTCACTCATTATCATATAGTAAGATAGCTTCATAATTTAATAACGTCTTAAACATTCCTAATATATAATTTATTGTATATTTTAGGCTGTAACCGTCAAATGGATTCCAAAGGACATTTTGACTTTTGGATACGATTTTCAATATTTTGTAATAAGGTCTCAGTAAGTCTATGTTCAATGTAAGTCTCAGTAAGTTCTCAGTGTCACATTGTCTTTTAACCGTAGAACAAAACTTACCTTTTCGGCCATATGAATCTAGTTAACCTCTCCTGACAACAGTTATAACATATTTGATATTATAATTGTATCACGACAAAAACTTCACATATTCTCATGAGATGTGTCTGACAATTTATCTTTTATACATTCTACAATTATACAATGCAAAGCTGACGTCTTTTTTTAGAAAAAGAAGGTCATTTGAATGATATAAATCGCTATTCAAAATAAAACGCAGATCCTATACAAGAAATTAATTAAGCAAGTTTTTTTTTTAAATTTGATATTTACAGTTTAATGAAGAGAAAACTTTGCTTTGAATTAATAAATTTTCCTCTTGTCTTACCATTACTTAATGATTTAAGAATACAAGATGCATTAATAGTCAGCTCCTCTATCATTGATTTGACCCGGTATTTTCTTGCCATTCCATTTACTTTATTGCAATCTGTACAGACGATTTAATTACTTTTCTATAACTATATATGGTAATCTGTTAACCAAGATATTTACAGGGAAACTTGATATATTAACAGCTTAAGTTAGAGAGACTTCACATTTTATGAAACAGTTTTTCCTAAAGCTATTTTTAGGCAAATTTTATACTGTATAAAATACGGAAATGTTTAAGGACTGCATGCATGTTCGTGCTATGAAAATGCTGTAAGTTTGTGAAAGGTATCTTGGTGTTTTTAAATTTTCAAAATATATCCTGGTATGTACAAAAAAGAAAAGGAGTAATAAAGTTAATAAACGAGAAAATTTATCCAAACATGTAAATGATCTATAACTCAAAGCCTGTTTAAGTTGTTATTGTTTTAAGAAATAAATCACAAAAGGTATTATCTTCATTAAAGGACAATGCAATAACAATAAGTCGAAGCGTAACTTTAACGAAAAATTACTATTTAAATATATTCTTAAACGCAAATGCTGAATAAGTAGTACATTGACAAGTCAGTGATTCTGTTGCTTAATAATATGTATTTTAATAGACAAAATAACCATATACAAACAGTCGCTTTAAAGGAAGGCTCTTAAAATGTATACAAAAAATCGTGTCAACAAATGAAAAGTCAAGCAATGTATTTAGAATATCATATATATTTGAAGTGTAATATTAATTTTGCTTATATAATAAATAAATCGGATTTTGTGGTTTTATCTTCAGCTAAGAAAAGGAGAGAAAGAAATGAGAAAATAAATGAGTTTATGGACAGTATCAATTAGTCACATTTAGGTCGGCTTTCAAGAATATATGACCATTGTCTGTTTATCTGCTGTAATGGAAACCCTTTATACGGACCTTAAACATTCCTTTGCATGCACAGAAGGTTCAAAATCACAACCCAAGGTACACAGGTGAAAGTGTTTTAAAATGAAATCTCTGCTATTATATTTTCCAATTTCCGAACCAAAATTTAGAATTTGTGCAATTTACGCATCTGCGTGATCGAAAACGAATGAACAAATAATGTGTTTAAGAAAACAAACAAACAACTACAACAACAACAAACATTTACACAGACAATAAGGGTAGTGATTTTGTACTTAAAGTACTTGCATTATAAATTACAACATTTGAAATTATTTGTTTGGTTATATTTATACCGAAGAACTTATCCTTTTCCTTCGTCTTATATGTTTTGAAAAAACAGAAAACAGAAAGTTTCAACTAAAAAATTTTACTCCTTGTGTAGGCTAGTTTCTTTACTTATTGACCATAATACACTCTTTCCCAATACTTGTACATGAAATCTTAATTACTCTGAAGATAAACTGTCTGCGTCACAAAGACAATTTTTAAAAGCTTCTTAAGGCAAACATAAGCATCATATTTAATCCCCTCTCTATCTTATTTTATTTTTCATTTCGTTTTGGCGATCATTTGACCAAAAGCAGTACGTTTCCCCCGCTGACTTCCTGTAATTGTACGAGCTGTCTGCACTTGGTTTCCCGGTATTTTCCGACAGGACATCTATGTTTTATATATTACATAAAATTCCAGATCAATCTGAGATTAAAACAGCATTATTATAAACCGAGACTAAAGGTAATGTTAACAGAAGCGTTGGCTGAGCTAATCAATAAATTTCCAATGTTACTATCAATGTCCCTTCACCCTTTAAGGGATCTAATTTTTATCTTATTATACCAAACATATATTTTAAGAAAAATTGAAGTTTTGGATTGAAATGCAAAATATTTTTCAAACAGTGAACACCAGGTGAAATATCTTTATATTTGATATAACAATTTACTTAAAAATATCTAGTGGTTTAAATAAGGTTTGCCTCATAAGTTATGTATATCCCTTCATTAAGTCATCAAAGAATGGTGTAATAGTGGTCATCTGAATGGACTATTAAAGTATTAAAAGACTAAAATTATTCACGTGCTTCATGTAAGTATGCCTATTTCATAACGACGGAATGTTTTCATCACCTGACGATATTTACACTCATCGATTTTCTAAAAATCTATTTTGACGCATGCCAGAAAAATATTGTTGTGCGAGTCTATTTAAAGACCTTCGTGAGGGCAAACTGTTGTTTCAGGGTGATATTAATGTACTTTTGGTAACTATGACAAAACACCAACACAATAAATCTTAAAATCTAAAATAAGGATGAATCATTATAACAATTTATGTAAATAATTTGTTTGAGATCGTTTTGATGTGATACATGTTAGTCAATTTATGTCAAAATATAGCCAATATTGATTTTCAACGACAATATGACGTCTGCAATAAAAATACCAAAATTCTAATTTGTACAATAATTAATGTGATTTCTATCATGACTTATAAATTGTGTGAATACAAGCGCATGTTTATAGATATATAGATATTCAGAATGAAACTCTACGGTAGAATTTATCTAAACTTTAACAATTTTGAAGAAAAATACAACAACAAAAAACAACAACAACAACAAAAATCAAACAAAAATACTATTCATGATACGATAACATACACATTGTACTGAAAAAAGAATATTACCATATCGACCGTTTGATACACATACTTATCACTTCATATTTGAGCCGTGTCATGACAAAACCAACATAATGGATTTGCGACCAGCAAGGATCCAGACCAGCCTGCGCATCAACGCAGTCTGATCAAAATCCATGCTGTTCGCTATCAGTTTCTCTACTTGTTATAGGATTGGTTAGCGAACAGCATGGATCCTGACAATAATTGTAAATTTCATAATCGAATGTATTGTTAGTTGATCGCCATCGATGATCAATAACATATCAAATAACGTAATAAAACACTCATCTAATTATCAAAAGTTACTAATAAGAATCAAATGTTATTATAACCAACCAACAGCAGCACTTCTAAAATTTATATTATATGTTTTACTTTCAACAAAAGTTTTCCGGAAATTAGAAGACAAAAATGCGTTACAAAACGAATTGTGGTCATCAACATAGACCATTGACATCACTTTATTTGTTGCTGAGGGGTTCTCGCATTAGAATGGCAGTCACCGTTTATCCCTGTGTGACAGAAAGAGGCGACTGAATGAGTTCAAATAACTGGAGTTTAACACCCAAGGTTAGCCAAAATTGGCGCCATATAACCTATACTGTGTGCTGATGAGTCGTAAAACCAAATAAACCAAAACCAAACAACATAGAAAGAACTATCGTTTACACAAAAATCTTTACTTATATAACCAGTTTTGTACTGAATTCAGACTTTCTCTTTCTTTCAATTTCAACAAAACAACATCTTTTGTGTTAACCAGTGTTAGATTATATAGTTCAAGGTCATTGTCTTAGGCATAGGGCCAAAACATGTAACAAATAAAGGTTGTTCTATTAAACAACATTTAACAGTCAACATAATAACATTTAGCATGCTGTTAAGGCTATGATCTTTCGAAATATTTCCATGGAAATTTTGACGTCATTTGATAAGGAGTAAGAGTTTTATAGATTCTATAAAAAGTAGTATCTTTCAACGATAATTTTAATCAACAATAATCAAATTTCCTTGAACAAGATGTGGTTTTTGTTCAAATTTTGCTCTTTACTACTTTTTTTTCTTCGGATACAGAAAAAAATACATGGACGGTATTGGCACTTTTCTCTTGAGAGTTTAATATCTTACATTTTGTTGGCCATACGTTGAACAATAATATGTTGCATAGCATAGCAGAAAATATAAATCTATTTTTCTCATACAAGTGATAACAAAACACATAAAAATAGTTTGACTACATTGAATTTCATAATATCGTTACTTAAATTGGAATATTTTTCAACAAATTTACTCATTCACTGAAGATAAAATTTTAAGATTTCTCTATCAAACAAAAACATTTAATTTTCAAGACATTACTTGTTATATAAATATATTTCAGTACTATTTCTAGCAGCTAGTTTTGAATAACAATTTTTTATGATCTGTAATTATTTTTCTCGAAAATTGTTGCCGTCAATGTTTACCAGTAAAACATAAAAAAATGTAGCTAAAATAAAAAAATGAACATATTAAACAAATGATGCTGTCCATATACATTGTATATTTAAAAAAAATTAATTTGAAGGAGCAATCGGAAACACTTTTTCCAACATTAAGAGTAGGATCTTTCCTGTTAAAATATAGAAATATGCAATTTTCTTGTTTTATCACTCCTTTTATGATATCCATTTGTTTTATTTCTATTCATTTAAATACAGCTTAGAAGAATTATCTATGTAAACTATTAGAAGTCGACGTTATGTAAATAAAGAGGATATGGAATGTAGATTTAATAGGAAATATATTGATCGAAATGAATAAAATCATACAATTCGAGTCTCTGGCGAGCCTAATATTGTTTTAT
The DNA here is from genome assembly GCF_026571515.1 of Ruditapes philippinarum. Classification (NCBI taxonomy): domain Eukaryota; kingdom Metazoa; phylum Mollusca; class Bivalvia; order Venerida; family Veneridae; genus Ruditapes; species Ruditapes philippinarum. Next base: position 54,607 of record NW_026862544.1, read on the forward strand.
TGAACGATTTCAATAAATTTAGTTGTGTAATGCACTTTAAAAGTATGTTTGTATATAACGGAAATGAATCACGTTAGTGTTATTACATTAGTATAATATCATTTTTGCATTTTCTGATCGCAGATCAGGAAATACAATGCTGACATTCCATCTCTGGCACAAAATTTCACGACAAACCTAACAACAAGTAGTTCTCAAAACAGCTCTTAAAACTAGCGATTTAAAAGAAAGAAATATTTTCATTTTGTTACAAGTATCCAACAAATTACAACGCATTCAAAGTTTAAAACTAGTGCTGGCTTACAGAATTGTCAATAAATGCACAATCACAAATTAAGCGGATGAATATCATTTTAATAAACGAAAATGCTATTTTTAGCGATGACGATTACCAAATACTTCAGGGCGTATTAGACAAATAAATCTGACTGTCGATTAGAGGAATATATACAGGTATTTCGTGAACAAAATACCTCGAAATTTATAAAGATTACAAACCCGAATTGGTAATTCCAAATTTAGAAATGTTTTATTTATTTAGGCTTTCTTCGTATAACCTCCCCGTGGTGCAGGGGTAACGTGCTCGTTTCGGGTGTGAGAGGTCTGGTGTTCAATTCCCAGTCAAATCAACTTTGTTTTCTTTTTTTTTCAAGTGTCTTTTTTTTAAGGAAGTAGCCACGATATTCAAGGATAAAGTATGACTGTTGTGATGCAACTCTAGCCATACAAAATTCCATATTTAAGAAACTCAAACAGTTATAGTAAAACATCTAAAAGCAGTCAGTGCATCTTGGTGCCCTGTAAGATGAATTAAAGTATATAAAAATAAACTTATACAGGAAAATACAAACATAGATACAGTACGTTTTTGATTGCAAAGATCAGAAAATACCACAGAACATACAGCCCTTTGATTATTAAATGGGTTTATTAAACTCCTGTGCTTAATCTATATAAGTCAAATTCGGAATATTATGAATAATCGTCTCTCAAGAAATTAGATTTGTTTCGCTGAGCGTTAAAAAAGTCTATTGGACAAAAGCTTTCAAGAGAAGTAAAACCAGTGTGAACATTTCCTTTGACCTCTTGATACACTGCTTATTATGAAATTTTACTATCATTATAAATAGGAATCTAATGGAGTAATTAATCACTTTGGGGAATAAAACCGCATTGTGAGTGCGATTGCAATTTGTATGTCCTCTTTTCAGCTTAACGCTCTTTGTGGCTGAAGGGCACAGAAAATAAGAAAATGATGTGGTGTTAGTTGTGTAAAATACGATAACTAAAATGATTATTACAATACTGATATGAAATAAATTCCGATATATACACAGAAACATTCATTCAGTATAGGTATATCCTCAGTTAAAAATTGTGACTGACATAAAATGTTTAGTTTAAACATATTAATTCAAGCTCCAATGCAACTTATATCAATCACTTTCGAGTCCGCTTCGTGGATCCGACCAGTACTAGTGTGTTATGAAGAAACATGGTCGTGAACAAAGTAGGGCACAACCCCAAGATCATATGGTCAGGAGATTGACATTTTAACCACAAGGACACCCCCCCCCCCCCCGAAACTGAACTGTTACAAATAAGACCCATAAGGTCAGGAGATAGACATTTTAACCACAAGGCCACCCCCCTGTAAAAGATAGCTGAACTGTTACAAATATGATCTTAATGTCACTGTTCATGAAAAAAAGGGGACATATTGAATGATTCAGTGTATTGATCATAATTCAAAAGCGTTTTGTGTTCTTATTATCTTGTAAGATAGAAAGCAACGATAAAAATATTTAAATTAAAGGTAATTATTATGACTCACAGTCTAGATTTCTGTTTGCTTTTAGCCAAGAACAAATATAGAAAGAAAATAAATGTTTACTACAAATAACAGAAGCTTTTGGATATGGATTTACGTACTGTTTGAAATAAAATGGCTATGCTATTTGCAAGTGTATTTATCAATTTGCTCGTAAATGATAGACCCAAATACAATTGAATTTATGTTATTGTGCTTTAATTTGTGTTTCTAATTGTATCAAATATTTTATTTTCAACAAAATACTTTGCGGTCAACAAGGATAGTTTTACGTATTTGACCTTTAAAGTTAATACTCGTAAATTCTATCTCTTACAGTAGAATATACAACAATACTATGATTTGTACTTCAACAAGTTATTAATTAACTTTGACATAATTTCTATAAAAGACAGAAAATAAATTACCTTCTGTTAAGTGATTTCATTAGCTTTCCAATGAGAATAGCGGTGTCTTATTGTCAATAGCTAAAATGATAAATGACAGTTATCAACATTTACTTCTGACCTGTTGATACTCTTCTTGACAAGCAACCTTATAATTTCTTCTGCTGAACTTATGCTACAGTACTTCTAAATAAATTAAAACCTCATTGATGGAGATTATTATGATGCTTTAATAAGACATGCCGAGACCATTTTATATAATTGGATAGATAAAGATTATAAGGTTAACCTTTCATCAAAGCTTGTTTGAAAAATTAGAAATAGTATTAAATTTAATGCTTAATGAAAAGAAAATCTTAGACACGGTTATTTTGTTGCTTATTTAAAAGACATAACTATGTATACCAATGCAAGTGCGACGGGACACAACATTCTTAAGACAGTTTAAGAAAAATAAAAGTGCTGCAAATTGGTCTAGGTTAAAGATTTCTTTTGTATCATTGTAAATACATGTACTATATTGTTTTGTTATGTTCTTAGATGCTGATTAAGATATAGTATATTATTCAATAACGTAGACATTCCCTAATATGTTCTCTAGTTAACAGCTGATGATACTCAGATAACTTTTTTCGACGGCCAATTGGTATCAGGACATTGTCATTCAATTGATGTATATGGCAATCAAGCGCATTATCTTATAAAAATCACATTATTGAATACAAAGCAATTTCAAAGATGGTTTCAAAGGGAAAATTTACCGTTCTTTAAATACTAGTATTCAAAACAGGGATCAGATGTTACCTTTTTCATAATATCGGAGAGACTTTGTTACTCTTGAACCATGGTTTCCAACTTGATAACTAAGGAATTGTACCATTTGTTGAAGATCTTTTCATTAGGTTGAACCTAAAGAAAGTTGATTTCTATGGCAACTAATAAGATTCTCATCATTTAGTGAAAAGTAATACATGTACCACAGATAGTCTTAATAGAGCAATTTTGACCTTTTTTTAAAGATATCAAACAAACATTTATTAGGTCATTATTTGAGAATATGTCTTGTAAGAAATAAGGTTAAAACTATTTTAAGACGGAAAATTAATTATGGTAGAATTGGGTAAAAGTTGCTTCATAATAGACTTGTTGCAATTATTTTGAAATGATCATTTTAGTGTCATTTTAATTTCCCATCTGCCACTTTAATCACTTCTACAATAGATCTGGAAATAATAATCCTATTATCAACAATATTACATCAGTTCATATTTGTGATATTTTAATAAGTATACTTATATTATTTCTTGATAACTTTAAGAGTGTTGGATTATATTGTTAAGTTTCAGACTTTTTACTATAAAATTTATTCTTCACACATCTTATGTTAAAACCTAGAATCAGAAAAAATCATTGTATACAGAATAAAACAGTGATCTTTATGAGTCCATTAAACAGCCCACATATTGCATTTACCGTGCACTATTGCGTGACCTTCGAAACATATTTGGAAAGCATCATCTTAAGGTAAGGAAATCGTTGAGTTATCGCAACTGTTTCCATTGGCTTACTCCCTTTATTACATGCTTTTCTGTGGTTTATAGAAATATATCAGTGATATAAAACTTGTAATTTCACTGTTTGAAACAGTGAAGAAATTACCACTTTGATAACTTCACTGTTTTGAATTTAAGCCCCTTACGTTGTTTCAGTGAAATACCAGCGTGCACAGTACTGGGTACCAACTTAATGACGTGACGTCGTAAATGACGTCACGTTGTATTATTATTTGGCGTGCTTTTCATTCAGTATTAGGTTAAATGTCTTTTTAAAACGTATCTTTGCATATAATAAAAAGAAAATTTGTTTAGTTCAGTGTAAGATTGAAATATATTTCACCTTGTGAACACAAAAAGTTCATATTTCACTCGTGGCTGTGCCACTCGTGAAATATACCTTTTGGTGCTCACTCGGTGAAATATATTCCGATCTTACACTGAACTAAACAAATATCCTCTATTTAATCAGAGTTATTTTGATGCAGTTTATATTTGATTCACTGACACCTCTTTCATTTACGTCACTTCTATTACTGTAATTATGTAAAAAAATAAAAAAGAACGCAAAACATTATTTCGAAAATTGCCATTTTATGGTTCTGTGAAGAAATTACAAATTTCATGTGTTTTTAAAGTCGTTGTTTGTCTGTTTGTGCCAACAAAAAAAGTTCAAATAATGTACATATAATGCAAATTAATCTTACGCCAGACACAATATAACTTCGTTGGATCTTAAATTCAGGGACTGAACTTTTCACGGACACCTCGAAAATATGTGTGTCACATACCGGGAATATGATGATTTTGCAGTATTGTACAAAATGTAGTTTAATAGTAAAACACCATTTGTAAATAAAGTTATAAACGATTTTATGTCGGTGTAGTTTATTTTAAATTCTTAGAGACTCGTTTTATTGTGCACATTTTACATTAATACTGATTATAGGAAGAATAAATATGATATGATGAAAACAAATAAATTTAAGAAAAAAGTGTCTATCGATTATGAATGAGTATTTGTTTTTTTCCCATTGGTGGCCTCCTGTTAATTTGGTACTAAATATCTTCGGAAATTATGCTTCGAAAGAGTTACCCAAATATTTCACAATTCATTAAGCACGTGTCGTTATATGATAAAAGGAACATTTGTGAAGGTTATCTCGAATGGAAAAAACATTCATGGTCAAAAAAAAAAATTGTTTCTAATCCATCTATTTACAAATTCAGTATAAATCGAACATTTTTTTTTTCTAAAACCTTTCTTATGAAATAGAAAAAGCGGAATCTGCAAAAGACAAAGTTGAAATTGTTGCACAATCAGTTTGATTAAGCATGTTTACGGACGGTACTGGAAAATACCTACTCTTTATTCTTGCTTATTATCGATACTTCTAATATTTAAATCATTTTAATAATAATCACACTTTCATCCTGGGTAGCTGTTTAAAGATATTTATAAAACCATAAAAAGCAAAGTTTGTCAGTTTCTTGATATACATATTATTGATAATAGAACAGAGTAGGTTTATAAGTTGTTTTTTCAAGTCGTGTCTCGATACCTTGTAGCTATTGTTTTTTTTTGGCCGTGACATCCTAACGCCTATTTGTGTCATTTATATTTACCAGATGATGATTGCAAACGACAGTATGTCAATTGCAATAAAATGTCAACTATTAACGAAGTGATCACCAATTGTTCTTTCAAGGGTAACTTTGTTATATGGTATTGAATATATACTACTAAAATAACTTCAAGAACATAACAACTGTCCACGTTTCATGTTGACCATTGACCGTATGATGCACTATTCCAAATAAATTCTATCATTATTTCTACCAATACTAACTATTCCTAAAAAAATGCTAACTACTAGAAAGATATTAAATAATCATTCTCTGCTGACGTTCTGCTTCTCAGAATAATTTGTGGTATTAAAATAACTAGAATTTTTAATATTATAATAATATGACAAACATTCCGGTAAGAGTAATATTGGCTTGGTAATACCCCCTGTTCTTTGTTTGTTATAAAGTGAAATGCTTTTCGATAATTGTTTAATCACGTTTGAGAATAGAAAATATGTAGTTAATTTAATAAATGATTAAAGATCCTGTATGTTGTAATTTAGAATGTAACCACACTAAAGTGAAATTTTTATATATGGATATAATTATGCTTTTAAAACGATTATCAAACATCGAAGAATTTATAAGATACGACTGCAATTATTTGCTCACATTATATGTAGTCATTAAGATATATGCAGTCATTTTTTAATAAAAAAATTGACTTAGACTTTATAGAAAATATTTTTTCTAATTACCTCCCTTTATTTACATGAAATGTTAATTCGGTAATATCTTTACAAATAATGCATTTTGGAACATACAATATTGATAAATCTTCATTTGATCATTATATTCATAACATCATGTTATATATATAGCTAACCCCGTGTTTACTAAGTTAAACATTAAAGAATGAGGATCTAGATTATAATCAATATTTATAATTAAAAATTCAATTTTATTCGTCCTTGAGCAAAACAAGGTATTTTTCAACTATGTTAAAACATTAAGTAAAATTTTTATAAAATTAATTTGAGAAAAACAGAATTTAAAGGAAGCCCAGCAAGGCAACATTGAAAAGTTTTCTGGTACAGTTTCATTCCTGTTCCTGAAATACAAGCTCCAAGAGATTTGTTGAGCAATCCCCTCGTCCCTAAAACTATATCGTTCTTTTTTTCCTGTAGAGCATCACTTAGCAAGAGCAAACATGTCCGTCTCCCAAAGAGTGTTTCTCTACAGCGGGTTTACTGTATATAGAGGATATTTGTTTAGTTCAGTGTAAGATCGGAATATATTTCACCGAGTGAGCACCAAAAGTATATTTCACGAGTGGCGCAGCCACGAGTGAAATATGAACTTTTGGTGTTCACGAGGAACACCAAAAGTTCATATTTCACTCGTGGCTGCGCCATTCGTGAAATATACTTTTGGTGCTCACTCGGTGAAATATATTCCGATCTTACACTGAACTTAACAAATTTTCTTTTTATTACATGCAAAGAAACATTGAAAAAGATATTTAGCCTAATACTAAATGGAAAACGCGCCAAATAATAATACAACGTGACGTCATTTACATCGTCACGTCAATAAGTTGGTTTCCAGTAATGTGAACGCTTGTATTTTACTGAAACAACGTAAGGGGCTTAAATTCAAAACAGTGAAATTATCATTTTGATAATTTCACTGTTTAAAACAGTGAAATTATCAGTTTTTATTTCACTGATATATTTCTATAAACCACCGAAAAGCATGTAATAAATAAATGTAATTGTTCTTATATTGTCTTGATCTATACTGACGTCGTGCTCACTTGGCGGCACTCACACAGAATACAAAACTCACAAAAATGCATGATTAAAGATAATTTGCAACTAAACTATAAGCATGGTATTTTATGGTACTTTTTCTCAGTAAAAAATAAAATACCAGGCAAAATTTTAAAAGCAAGAATTAAATCTTTCATAGGCAAATCAATCAAGTAACAACGTATTTGTAATAAATATATTTAACAATTCGATTTGCAAGCCATGTTAACGTAAGAAACATTTAGGATACATGTTTTAAGTGGGCAACCAAGATATATTTTGAACTATACAGCTTACATTTTATAGGTGATAGGTCTAAATTAGGCGTTTTTCAAACATTTTTTTACAAATATTGATAAAAACAATAATAGAAATTTATCATTTGGTGGATATTCTTATTAAAGTTGACTGAAAACAAAATGCTGATATAATTCTTAGTGAATTAGAATGGGGTGCAATTATACGACAATAATATTTTCTTCTGGAGCATTTAGTTACCTTCTATAATTATAATTATCATGTATCGCAAACTTTAATAGTAGTTTTACTGTACTTCTTACACTGTTATGATTGCCTTTTTCTAAACGCTTTCAAAAATCTAAAGTTTTACAAACTTATTAAAATAGATTTGGCACAAGGGATAAATTCAAATATACATTAAAATACCCTCTGATTGTGAATTATAAATACTGTTTGAATATTAATTACGGATAACTTATAGTGTTATTCAATTGCAAAATAATAATAAAGAAACATTTCGTGTTTGGTATACAAAGTACTTTTGTATGTGAACGAATAGATATATCATAGGAAACGTTCAATTATCTTAGATATTTTCACGAAATGCTTACATCACTGCTCGTTAAAGGTACTCAATTGAGTTTTTTTAACAATGAGGGGCTGACAATATTTTTTAACCGAGATATTTCTGATTTTTTTTTCACTCCGTTTTTTTCTGAATAATATTTTATAGCTTGAGATTACAAAACATTTGAAAGCGTCGCATAGTATTTTGATTCAAATTGGGCTATACGTCACACAAAAAATCGATTTTATTTATTAAAAGTAATTTACTATTATCTCTTGCATATCTTTACCATTTTATGTGGGCCATTTGATCTCAAATTCGAAATTCCAGATTTTGAGGTATTTTAGGTAAAATAAAATTCCAACTAGATGTTTTAATATGTAATACTTTAGTGAGAAAAAAATGTGTATATCAACATTGGTTTACCAGCCTTCATGTATAATTTTAACCTATAAAGAATTAGCGAGGTACATTGTTTGTGATAATGATGATAATTTTAAGAGGAATCAAATGATTTCGTAAAAAAAAGGATAAGTATGTTATGCCGAAAGAAACCAAGGAGTGTGTTTTGTTTTGCAACAGTGTTAATCAGTTTTATGTCATCGGACTATCCCTTTTTCTTTTATAACTTCCGTCACTTTCCAAAACAATAACTAAACTTCGTCTTTACAAAGATATAATTTTAAAAAGTGAGATTCACAGATGTTTGTCTATGTCGCCGACTAAGAACCAGTCTGACCCCTTATACTGTTGTTTTCGCTACTGATAAACCTTTCCCGCCAGTAAAGTGTAACTTGCCTCTAGGCTGTTTAAAAAAACAACTTAAATTACTGTTAATCTAGCTGTAGCTACTTATTTGTTTTATTTAATATAATAATATTGTTTTTGTTTTTTTCTGTTGATATTTCTGTGGTTCAAATATGATAATATAATGTGGCCTACGATCGGAGCTGTTTCCATCATGATAAACACTTTGATTAGATTAGGGTTAGTTATCACAAAACATAAAGAGTGGTGACAATCGAAATAACCGTGCAAGATAACTGGTATATCTTAAAAAATATATTATTTTAAATCAGTTAAATTAAAGACCCTGATCTTCATACTGTACTGAATGCATAAACAATTAACCAGAACCGCGAAATGTTCGCGGAATAAGATCATTTTTGTCTTTGATATTTTTTTTTTATTTGCAAATTCATATTCATGTAGTATGAATTTCCGATAGTGTCTATAAAGTACTGATATGTCTCAGAACCGAATATATTTTACTTTTTTTTGAAAGGGGAAACATGAGCTTTGCAATATATAATTAATGATTTTTGAGATAATCTTAGATTATTGTTTCATGAAGAAAGTAGTACAAAATGTGTTATTTATTGTCACAAAAGCAGCAAAATGTAAAACAGTACTAAAGTATTTTGGCTTCCATGCAAAATACTAAATTACTGTAATAGTTGTACTAATTGCAAATAAATAAATAAATTAATAAAAATAAAAACTAGAAAAATATAAACAAAAATAATTAAAAACAATATTTTAAAAAATAAACGACAGTAGAAAACTATAAAAAGAACACCAAAATCAAACGCTTTTGAGAAATAGAAATTAAAGCATTTCTGGAACATAATGAGTCTTGAATTTACAATTCCAATGGTATTCTTATTGACATAAGTTGTGGTAACGAAGTCTTAGAACTTCATAGATGCACATATATAGGAAAGAAACAAACCATTGACTATACTCAGTTTTATCCATTCGTACCTTTTGATTAGTTTGATTTTGTTTAATATAGACGTATGGGAGCGGTTCATATGTTACATAATGTGATGTTTTCACTCTTTTAAAAGTTTTACCACGATTTTTGAAATAAAACGTGTTGCCCTACATATTTGAACAGTATAATATCATATGGAATACCAATTCCAAATAATCATGATTGATCAAAATAAATTTGTACATTAAGAAGCTAAAAAATGTTAAAGCCTATATCATATCAAGTTTTAAGAAAGGCCGTTCCTCTTTGTCCTTCCTTCATACCTACGTCAAAACTTTTTTACTTCTGTTCTTTTAATTGATTTATCAAGCTTTCAATTCGAAAAAAACTGAAAGAATGTTGAAAGGATAGCTTTCCGAAAATATATCTCTTATTCAGGAAATTGTTTGATTTGATCAAACAAATGTTAAGAGTATAATAATTAGTAAATAAGTAAATCAGTACATGTCAAATCTATAACTTTAAGACTTGAATATATAGTTGTAAATTTTTAGGAAGAGCTGTGTCGCTCCTCTTGGTCCTTCCTTTATACCTTCATTATTACTATTCACCGTTTGTGCTTATGAAATGGTTTGTCCAGCTGCCGATTAGAACGAACCCAGAAGGTCAATTTCAAAGACAAAAACTGAGCTACCGACAGTGTTAAATATGATTTGAAAGTGCTAACTATAACTTAGCACTTTCTGTTTTTCAAGAAGAATATGGTTGGGCATTTACGTCAAAATATGATTAGACTGTGCTAACTGTAACTTAGCACTTTCTGTTTTTCAAGAAGAATATGGTTGGGCATTTACGTCAAAACAGTGTTTTTATAACTACATTTCTTTATATTATTTGTAATTCTTGTTTATATAAGAGGGAAAATTCCACTTGTCTTTATTTCGATTCAGCAACTTCCTCATTTTTAAATAATGTTTTACAAACCTTAAATGGGCCATATGCTCTTTTATGACATTTTCTCCAATCCTTATTTTACATTTCAACACGAAAAATGTTATGTTAAAAATGTTAAAAGGTTATAAAAATGTGCCATTTTTATTTAAAGCATTGGTGTGACTTACTTAAACAACTTCAGCTTGTATTTCAAATAAGTGTTTAGTTTTGGACTCTTGAGCTACTTTTGTTAAAACAACAACAACAAAACAGCAAAGAAACACCCAAAATGCAACTACAACGAAAAGCAACAACAAAAAATTACAGCAATTTAAACAACTATTGTTCTATTTTTCAACGCCAGGAAGGGCTTAATCTAATGGTGTAAGAAATTGTTGCCGAACCCATTTGATTTTTGTGAGTTGCTTATATTTTTGAAATATGTACATTAAATAAGTATCATCTATAATCACACATTTTTATTTCATTGTCAGAATCAAACTGCAAAAAATTAATAACTTTTAAGAACACGTTTAGTAGGATTTTTATAATAATGAAATGATCGTCGTTCAATATTTAACAGCCAATTATTCGTTGTTGCGTTTTGTTTATTCAACTGCAATATTTAATTGTGAAACTTTGTTAAATGATAACATGTGTATTTATTAAACTTGTGAAATATTGTTTAATTACATTTAGATGAGACTTTAATGAACGTAGAATTGTTTGGAGTAACAGGCATCTCTGGCCTGAAGTGGTGTGACCGGTGCTCAAGTAGACCGTTGTTTCTTTTTTTTTCTTTTCTTTTTTTTGATATTGTTACGCATTTTGAACCAAAAGTGTTCTTCCCTACACATCCTGTTAAAACTAATTTGTCTGGTCAATACTTTATAATATCTTTATATTTGCTACGATTATACTATATTTATCATAAATCTAAATATGTGGGGTAATGACATCACGCGCACCTGTTTTTATACGGCCAATACACAAACATGGCCGCGCCTACTGATTTTTAGAAATCGGTGATTTAGCGATTTAAATTTTGTTATCATTTGTTTAATATCATTATTTCAAGGCAGAAAAATTGCATATTTACAATTTATAGTATTCTATTTCTGATATCGAGTAGTTATTCTAACATTGCCTTTCCCTTTTAAAGGTACATTAAATAAATATGTAAAGATATTTTGCCGTCGGACTAAAATTCAAACATTCTACAGTTTCATTAACCTGTTTAACAGTATTGTTGTTAATCTCATCAAATATTGTTCATAAATAAGGATTTTAAATGAAAAACCCCGCGGTAACACTAAGATTCGTATACGAATTTTAACATGCAAATGAAGTATATAATTAGCTCGTATAAGCGCTACGTCACAGTTTTATAGTTGCTATCCGGAACACAGCAAATATGATATTTTCTTGTGCAAACACACTGTAACCGTTTTAGCTTCACGGTGCACTAAGCCTGGTGTTCAGTGAAAGATTAAATTTGTATGAAAACAGCCGTTACAATACGGACGGAAATATACCGCTACTTATATTCATGTTTGTTGATTTAATATTGATGTACTGATGATCCGAGGGCGGAGTTTCTCATGCAAACAGAAATTGTACTTCCCATTTCGCCACAATGATTTTACCCATTTGTATGCTTTTAAAACTCTATTTGGTTGTCTGGACACCAAAATAAGACATGGAGTCGATATAAATCCAAATTTATTAATGAAATGTCGCTATTTAGTTTTTTATGAAATCTATTAAATGTAGCTTTAAACTAACGCTGTGTCGAATTTAAAATTCACTTCAATAATAGCAATTTAAATCGTACAGATTCCTGGATAATTGAGCTTACGTCATAAAAGACATGTAACAAACGTAAGCATCAACAATTGCAAAATTAATCAGAGAGTTTTATAATTGTTTGTTATTCACCGCCCTCTTAATTACAATCCTTATTTGAAATAATCACTTTGGTTCAAACTGTTTCATTTATTACCATTGCAACTGTCTATTTACAGAAATTGCAACAACCTAACTTTATTCTAATTTAAGACAGAAAAAAACTATATTGCTTTCTGTAAGGGACAAACATGGGAAGTCATCCATCTGCGATCCTGGTTATGTGTGGTTCTACAATACATCCTGGTTTTGTGTAGACCTACAATACTTTAAAAGCAAACGATCCAAAACAAAAAGATGCACTACATGAACATAACCCGCCTAAAAATGCTATTGATTTTAAATTCTTATCATTATTTAGGCTTAAAACTAAATTTGACAAACCAGTCCAAAGGTAAAAGTGATCTGTATAAAATTGTCTAAACTTTAAAGTACTTTTCATATACGACGAGAAATTGAGTTAAGGAATGCCCAATGAAGTAAACAAACAGCTTTGTTCCAAGAAATGTAAAGACCTTCATAACAACGTGACTAAACAATTAAATGCATGTACTTTTGACAATATTCTTGTCTAGCTGATACTATTAATAGCTAGACATATAAGTAATATAACTATATGAACATTATTATATCAGTAGTACAAGTGTCAATGGCATTGTAATTCTATATCTTAATATCAACAATACCTGTAAAGTAATAAACAATTATTTTTTTCTGTTTCCAGCAGATGTTTTAGCCATGTACAGAAACCGGTAAAGCATGTATAAATCAAGTATGGTTCATAACAATAATTTCTGCTTAAAGGTTTCGTAAATTTCTTCTGAAATATTTTTTCTTCTAATGCTGGATATCAACGAAGGGACAATAAGGTCGATATTTTTGGTGGTCACTGGAGGAGGCCAAAGTCAAGTGTACAATGTACATATGTCTGACAAAGAAGTGGAAAATGTCAATCATTAAAGGGAAAAGGCCGATTTTAACAAATTGATAATATGTACAGTGCTTCAATAACAGATGACAAATAAAATAAGATATAATGTAACATATTATATCCAAACACATTGAAGATCTATCGATAACTGTGGGTGACTCTAAAATAAACAAATCGGTCAATGTTAGAAATTTAGGTGCCATCTTTGATTCAAACATGAACATGGTTGATCACATCAATTCGGTATGCAGATCATGTTATGATCAGCTTAGAAAAATAGGAAGAATTCGAAAATATCTGACAATTGATGCATCTAAACAACTTGTCACTTCATTGGTCATTTCGCGCCTAGATAACTGCAATGCATTATTGTATGGAGTACCTCAAACATTAATAAACAAACTGCAGATTGTTCAAAATACAGCTGCCCGCATCATCTCCAGAACTTCACGGTACGATCATATTACACCTGTACTTAAAGAATTACATTGGCTTCCGGTGCAATACAGAATCCAGTTTAAAATTTTAACACATACCTACAAAGCTTTAAATGGAAAATCGCCGGAATATATGGAAGAAATGTTATGTGTATACAAACCACGAAGGAATCTACGATCTCAGAACAAAGCACTTACTTTAGTGGTACCAACGAGTCAAACTGTAACCTTTGGCGACCGACGATTTGAATATGCAGCTCCGAAACTGTGGAACGATCTGCCGTCTGGTGTGAGAGACTCGAGCTCATTGTGTTCTTTTAAACGTGCACTTAAAACACACTATCTCAAACAAGCCTATGTTTTATCGTGAATAATCTGAGACAGTGATTTTAGAAAACTGTGTGACTACTGTGTGATATCAACCATAATTTTACAATTTGTTTTAATTCTGCTAATATTTTTAAGACAGTTACAAATAATTAAGGTGTTGATTATAAAATACATTATTTCTAATTTGGTGTTTTAAAAATTTCGCTAGAATATTTTATCGTATGTTGTCGATATTCAATTATTTTAATTCTAAACGACTAAGTTAATACCACATTTTAATTGATTGTTTCATATTCTTGTTCTTAGTATATCGTTAGATTTATTATGTGAATGCTGTTTTTAGTTTTTAAATTGTACTGCTGTAATTAGTTATTAGTTTAATATCATTGTAAAGCGCCTTTGAACATGTATATTGAAAGGGCGCTATATAAAGTTTGGTAAATAATAATAATAATAATAATAATAATAATAATATGAAAATATGTATAAAAAGAATACTAATATTATATTATTTCATGTATATATTATTTGCTAGATGAAGTTGTGATTCATTTGGTGAAGTATCTACTTATAGTAAGCAACTGTTATCCAAGTCTTGCAATTTTAATGGATCCGGAAACAAAATACTTTTGATAAATTCTTTCATGAAGAATGTTATTTACACAAAGCTTTATTCACATAGCTTAAGATAGAATAATTATTTAAAGCTTTAATTTGATATACTTGATCTTTTTCTAAATAACAAGTGTGTACATCAAAAGACAAAGCTCGTGTCATTGGCATCAGATTAACATGACTTCACATGTATATTAACATTATTATGGTAATTAAAATGATAAAGTAGGAGCTAACATGTCATTGGCATTCTCATTCTGATAGTTAAGGAAGTTCAATAAATGTCACAAAAGAAATAAAAGGCTTATGTTTCCTGTTTTTGTATCTGCCGACGGAAAACATTTTTATTTAATGTTATCAAATACCTCGACATTTTGATCCAGTATTGTAAACGTAACTCAGCAGTCACTCAACGTTATATATTTTACATATTATATTATATTAACATTTATTATAGAATTAAAAAAACCCAACATTTATGTCACTTTTAACTAATAATTTAAACTACAGCTAAAGAATTGTTCAAACACCATCAAGAAATACTTCAAACATGCCCAAAAAGATCTTAAAGATGTGGTAGATTTAAACAGATTGTGGCTTCAGGGTTAAAATAAAATGACTTCTTAAATTGTTTGAAATAAAGCTGCATCTGAACTGTTGTTTTTTTTTAAATAAAATATCCAAAGTATTTAAATTAAATATTGTCTTGATTTTTTGGTTAAACTCTATTAGTTTGTTTTATATCTTAAAATTTATGTATTGTGGGTTTTCAACATTAAAATGGCATTGAAACTCCAACATTGGATCTGTAACGCTGTATCAAAGTTAGATTCCAACGTTGTATGAACTGTTTATAATTGAGGATAAGACGAGGTTGTAATTTGTATTAATTTTAAATATATCGATATCTGTTTATAATCGCAAATCACGTGATATTCGATGCATTGAGTTACGAAAGTGTTGCAAGAGTGCGTTTCAGTAAGGTCGTCTCTAGACAGTTAAAAAGAAAAATGTATACATGTATGTATATGTACGGGAGTGTTTTCGGATTAGGGTTATCCCTTGGAAGCATTAATCATAAAAAATTACATGACCGAGTTCGCACAGAAGTGATAATGAAAATATGCAACATCCTTAACGACACCTAGCACCGACTCAAATATGACTTATCAGAAATTACAAGTTTATCAAAACTCCAGCATTTTTACATTTACAATACAAAAATTGTAAAATGCAATAAGAGTTTAATGTTGAAATTGAAAAACAAGTGTATGTAAAACATGTCAATTAGTACCACATACAAAAAATGGAAATAACATTTACTAAGCTTAGGAGCTAAAGGGGGTCTTGAAACGATTAACAAATAAAATAAGCAAGCTGAATATGCTAAATGACTCAATCCGATGTTACTGTATTGGATTTGAGGACATTTCTTACCCAACTGCGTAATAATTCAGAGAATAGTTTTATCAGCGAACTTTGTATGATAGCACAAAACAGGAAACAATTTATTAACCTAAATCCTATAAATGCCTTTATATAAAGTATTAAAAATATAGAGGATATTTGTTTTGTTCAGTGTAAGATCGGATAATACTGAATACCTAATACTGAATGAAAAGCGCGCCAAATAATATTACAATGTGACGTCATTTACGACGTCACGTCATTAAGTTGGTACCCAGTACTGTGCACGCTGGTATTTCACTGAAACAACGTAAGGGGCTTAAATTCAAAACAGTGAAATTATCAAAGTGGTAATTTCACTTTTTTAGAAGTGAAATTACCAGTTTTATATCACTGATATATTTCTATAAACCACCGAAAAGCATGTAATAAAAACTTCTACCACATATACGTAGTACGAGAGGTGATTCATATTAATGTAAAAACCTTTTAATTTGATTTAATTATTCAATAATTTTCATTTTATGACAAAGACGTTCAAGTGATCCATTGGCATAGTAGATCATTCTACATCGCCTCGGCTAGCTTGAAAGTGTCCAATTAATGGTATATTGCTCTAGTATTTGCCACTCATTCTTCAGCGCTTTTTTAAGTCCCCTTTTAGGGCATTTTATTTTCGCTTTTGTAATCGGCGTTTTAGAATGCCACAGATCTCAAAGTCGATTGGTGCTACAGAGGGACTCTTTGGCATCCATTCTTCAGGGGTAACGTACTTGACCTTACGTTCTTTGAAAACCTGTTTCGTCTGGGCAGCCGTATGGGTGGAAGTATTGCCCTGACGACTAGGAAACAGATTAGGAACGTTATTCTTATAAATGGCTCCAACACATTATTAACATAGAAGCCTGCATCCACTTTTAGACCTTTATCAATAATTTTCAGTGACGTCTTCGCATAGATATACAAACTCCTGTCCATACCATAAATCCTGGTGCAAGCACACCCCACTTTAGTTTTTGTCTGTCTGTGTCATCAAACACGCCTCGTCTGTAGTGACAAACTTTTTTCCATTTTCCACTATTTAAGCGGATGTTCAGACGCCAAGAACGAGTTCGTCTCTTCTGAATTTGCTTTTCACTTAGCTTATGAACTTATGATGCATGTTTTCTTAGTTTCATACTTTATTCTTTTTATGCGAGCAATGATGCGATTTACTGTTGACAGAGATACATCTTTATTGCCTCCGAATATCGAAGATATACATATTACATAAAATAGTCAATGAAAAGAAATATCATTAAAGTAAAGCACCATAATTGTACAAAAGGAACAATTTCAAAGATATTGTATATATGCGAATATATATGTATATTACATAAGACAGTATTTGAAGAGAAGTGACGTTAATCATATCAGCACATCATATTAGTTCAAGAAGATACAAAAAGTAACATCTTATGCAAAATAACACATTCAGCTGCAAACATACATTCAACATTTATATACTTTTACGTGTTTTTCATTTTAAGTTATTATATACATAACGTTTCGACCATACAATGAAGAAAAGGGAAGCTAATTGACATTAAACGCAAACCTTACATATAGAAAGGTTTAGAAATGCATACAATGGCGGCAGTTCCTTTAGCATTTTCAAGACATCATTAAACATTTTTTAGACATGATTGTTAAATGCGAAATCGAAATTTTAACAAATATAAATAAAATAATGACTATTTAATATTCCTTTTCATTTCTTTTCTTGTCTATATAATAAATTCATTTAAATAATTTCTTTATTTAAATCGAGATAACAAGAGCTTGCAAATATGGCCATGAAATCTGGGTACTTATTAGCGGAAACTATGTTAATAAGATTGATATTCCTGTGTATGTAATAAACATCTCTGTATGAATTGCCTGCAAAAAACTTCTAAGAGTTCTATTAAACTGATTTTACCTTGCAAACAAAGAATGTTGCCATTTTTCTTTAGTTTTTTGTTCACCTTACAGTAAAACATCAGATGGAAGAATTCATGTGTACATTCATTAAAACAAATTTGACAAATTATAGTTTGTTCATGCTTAATTTTACAGTTAAGTTGCGCAACAAATCTTGTAACTCTGGTCTTTCTTGTGCTACCTTCTATACATTGGATATTGTCAACACGCTCTTAATCTATAAGTCATTGTTTCTCTGTACGGAAGACATCTTCTGAAGAAGCAGTACTTTTTTTAAAAAATAATGGCCAATTTATTGCGAGTATTAATTCGATATAAGACATTTGGAATATTAAATACGACATATCACCCGAATGGAAACAGTACGTTCCATTTCATTTAGTTCTTTTACTTTTTCTGTACGATATGTTTTTCCTCAAAAGGCCTGACACGATGCCTACATCTAATTTATAAACTTTACGTCTTGTCATTTTAAATTGTGTAACAAAATTAAAAAATATATCGTTGATAAAACAATTGTATACACGTAAAAACAATTTAAATGGACAAATAAAAAAGCGTGCAGAAATATTTGTTTCTAAACCGTTCACATTAATAAGATTCATCTCTCGTAGCCTTTGATAAAAGCCAAGCAATATAAAGTCTACACCCTAGCGTTTATATTGCATGATAATTTTCTGATTGATGAGACATTTAGTTCGTTTGCAGTAGAAGTCAAATATGTTCACCTCTGTTTTTTATTTTTAATCCACATGACCTCGAATCCAAAATTTTAATTTTAAGGTCGGTGGCATTTTGATATTTTTTAAACATTAAAAAACGTTATTTCGACCCTCTGGGTACAATTTTGGGGGGGAACATCAAAATTTTTATTTACTGGAAATTATTAGATGTTAATCCTATGCACTCTTTGTTTTGCACACACCCATCTAAATTTTTTCTACTACTAAAAAAAAATCTTTTTTTAAAGGAAAGCAATTTTTAAAATGCACCTCTCGTGTTTGGCACGGGATGACCGCAACACCCCAATTCCAAAACAAAAAAAAACAAAAAAAAAAAGAAAAGAAAAAAAAATTAAAAAAGTTGTAAAAATAAAAATTTTTACCTTTTGAACAAAACCCATTTATTTTTTCTTTTTTAACACAAACAGATTTTAAAAATCGTTTTTTCATTGAATTTTTGTTTTAATTTACAAAATTAATTCTGTTTTCCCCAAATTTTGTTTTGGAATAGAGTGTTCAAATTTTCAAATTTTTATATTTTTTCATTATACGCGATAAAAGCGTCGTCGTGTTTGATTTCTTTCCCTTTGAATGAAAAATGTGGAAGAATTTCTTATTGCGATTTTCCGTGATTTTATTTTTGTCCTTGGTTTTTATCATTAAAAAATATTTATTTAAACAAACTTTTCTAAAAAAACCCTTACTTTAAACATGAAATTTAAAAACGACGACCAAATAAATTATTTTTAAATAATTTTTTATTGGTTATTTATTGCTTTCACCCTTTCTTTTAAATTGCCCTTCAAGTTTTTTGAAAAAGCAAAAAATCTAAGTAAAAGCGGTTTTGATTATCGAAACGAATTATACGTAATAGTTACGGCAACTTTTCTCTAATTTTCATGGAAACTGTTCAGATATTTAATTTCTTATCACTCGGAACAATGTCAATATGACTAAAATACGAGTTATTTGTTACCCCGGTAACAGGTTACGTATATTATTGACGTAAAATATTTTTCATAAAGGATGATCTCATACAAATTTTTACTCAACGACTTCGTTATTTGATGGTTTTGCTGAAAAAAATATAAATACCATGAAATATAACGATTACACTTCGAGCGTAAATTTTCGACCATTTGCGTCAAATTTCGGGAAAAGATCAGAGGTAAATAGCAAAATGGTTCCGATTGAGAAAATAATTGGACTATTTTAGTCTATTATAATCGTTTTCTTTAACGGATTTTGTTTAATGCGTTGCTTACATGTATCTTATCTCTAAAACTATGTTTGTTTGTGATAAAAAGTTTTGAAATTGAACATTTAACGGACAGGCAATTTACAATGATTATAACGAAAAACTATTTTTTTCATCGACTTCAATAATGAAAGTAATGCTAAAATTTTTAAAAATAAAACAAAAAATTGAAAAATTTTGTACACTGTCATATAGAATTAAAATTAATTTTTGGGGAAAAAATAAATTTTTTATTTAAACTTTGGTTTTGCTCCCCGCGACACACTAAAATGTAAAATTTTAAAAAACGTGTTTTTTATGTTTAACTTTATTGCATTTTGGGAAAATTTTTTTTAGATTAAAAAAAAATTTTTATGAAAAAATTTTAAAACGTACTTGAAAAGTTTTAAATTTTGGTTTAAAAAATATAACCTTCTTTTTGGTCCCAAACAAATCAAAGAAAAAATTCAACTTTTGCAGTTCACATTATGGTAAATTTGATTTTTTCCAATCTAAAAATCTTCAATGTAAAAGAAGTTATTTTGAAAAAAATATAACCACAGTAATTTAAAATTTTAATTTTGATTAAAGGCACAATATGTCAAAAAAAAAATTTTTGGCTTTTTAGAAAGGGGTTAATAATTTTTAATTTTAATAAGGGGTTTTAAAACGGGATGGGTGTTTTTTGAAAAAATCGTAAATTAAAAAATAACAAAGAAAAAAAATTAATTTTTCTTCCCCAAAATTTCTTTCCCCGTGCCAAACATTAACGATTAAAAAAATCTTTGGGGATTGGGGAAAAAATATTTGGGTTAACAAATCACCAAATCTTTTGGAAAAAAGAAATAAAAAAATTTTTTTCGAGGGATAAAGTACCCTTTTGTTAATATTTTTTATATTAATGAAAACTTTTAAAAAAAATATATAAATAAAAAATACTGATATTTTATTGAAAGGGGTAATAAATTTTATGATTCATTCTGAAAAAATATCTACTTATTTTCATTTGTAAGAATGCCATCCAACTTAAAAAAGGGAAATGTATACAAAAAGCCCTATACGTAACAAAATAAAATTTTATTTAAAACTTTTTTTTTCTCATATTTTTTCAAAATTTAAAACCGTTTTTAATAAAATTTAGCATTGTTTAAAATTTCAAAAAATTTGGATGGCTAAATCCCATTTTGGTGAGTAAAAAAATTGCTTTTTTAGATTTTCAAAATTTGGTAAAATTTTTACATAAAAAAATGCCCCTTATTGGGCCCAATTTAAATTTGGGGTTTGTGTATTAAAAATTTATGGGTTTTTTAAAAAGTTTAGGGAGCCAAAATGTCATTGACTTCTCTTTGACAGTAAAGGAAAACAAAAATGTGCTATCAAAAAAGGGAAGGCGGTGTTTTCGAACGCAACCCCCAACAAAAACCCCCCCCAACTTTTAATGGAAAAAAACCCCCGGTACCCCAAAATATAAAAAGGGTGCAAACAAAGACTGAAGGTAACCTTAAAGAAATAAAAGAAAATAGTACCCCAAGAAAATTTTAAAAAAATATTTAAAAAATTTGGCCCATAAAAAAAGGGCCCGGGGGGGGGAAAACCCGGGGAAAAAAGGGGGCACAAAAAAAAATTTAAAAAAAGGGGGAAAAGGAAAAATTACCGGCGAAAAACAAAAATTTAAAAACCCCAAAATGTATTAAAAAAAAACTTTTTTTTTGTTTACGTTTTTGGCCAAAAAAATTTTCATTTTCTATAAATGTGGATTCAACGCTCTCATTTTTTTTTTCAAAAAAAAGAATAAAAGAAATAAAATACAGAAGTGTGTAAACGATAGAGACAAAAAGTTTAAATGAGGGATCAGGTGTAAAAAAAATTATTTGTTAAAAATTTTTTAAATTGATGATTGTGCAAAAACCCCTATGTTTATCGCAAATCAAGTGATTTTTAATTATATTTAAAAATAAAATTAAAAAAAAATTTTAGAAAAAGGCGGGCGGGTGGTTAAGCTGTGTCCACTGAAAAAGGTTTTAAAAATGAAAAATATGAAATGTTGTGTCTGTCAGTAATTTTTCACTATGTGGAGAAGGGTGATCCCGGGACATTTTTACACAAAGAAACATGAATTGGTTTGGCCCATTCGGTCCGCACATGAGGTAATACAAGTGCAACATCACGCCGCCTAGCCGCCGCTTTAAAAGAATGCATTAACATTGGCCGAGTTTATAATAACCACACACAATTTATCTAAAAGGATAAAATCATGTCAGATGCGCTGTTGCTGCAATTTCTTAGTACACCTACCATACTTGTTTTTTTGCAACCTATTTTAGTTATTTTGTACGATCTTTAGTCATTTTTGCCGATTGCAAATGTCAAGAATATGAATGTATTTTAATTATGCAATTTAATTCGCCGACAATATAAAGCTACCCCTGGGTTTTTTTGCATGTAAATTTTGTCTGATTTGTTGGAGACATTTGTTCGTTTGCGTTAAAATAAATTGTTACTCTTTTTTATTTTTTCCCAATGAACCCGATTCGCAAAACATGCAAAATGGCTGGAGCAATTTTAAGTATTTTTAGGAAAACATTTAAAAATTAAAAGTTTCTTTTTCTTTTGCTGGGTAAAATTTTTATGTGAAAAATTTTAAAATTTTTTTTTAATAAAATATCGGGGTCCCTATTCATCGGAGACTTGCAGACGACAACATGTTTAATTGTGAATTCTGCTGACTAAAAAAATCTTGTTATCTAAGGTAAAGCAATTTTTAAGATTGCACTTGCTCGTGTTCGGGACGTTTTGGGCCAAAAAACGTTAAAATGCCCCTTTTTTAAAAAAAAAAAAAAAAAAAAATTTTCATGCAAAAAAAACAAAAAAACAAAAAAAAAAAAGGCTGCTAAAAGGAAATTTTTTTCCAATTTGGAAAAAACCCTTTTTCAATTATTGTTTTTGTTTTTCCAAAAAAGTCACAAAATTTTTAAAAGAAATAGATTTTTATTCATTGAGATTTTGAAGTTGTTAATTTTTAAAACCCTTAAAATTTTTTTTCGGAATTTGAGTGTTTTAAAAATTTTCATATTATTATTGTCTTAGTAAAAATAAAAACATTGGTTGAGGGGTTTTAAATTTTATTCCCAAGAATTCAAGGGGTTATAATGGAGTGTAAATGAATTTTTTCCTTGCAATTGGCAGTGATTTTATTTGAAAATTCCTTCTGGTTTTTTTTCGTTTTTATTATTCCTTTAAAATTTACAAAACATTTCTGAAAAAGGGCCTTTTTTTAATCATAATCAAATCGGACAAAAATTCCCGACCTTTGAATTTTTATCTGTGAGATTCCATGTAGCATTTATTAACCCTTCTACATGTCCTTTCAACCTTCTTTTAAAACCCGCGATTTGGGTCCCAGGGTTTGGATAAAAAAAATTAAAAAAATATTAAGTAAAAGGGTTTTTTATTATCGAAAAGAAATCTGGGAAAAGTAACGGGAAATTTTCTTTTTTTTGCAAAATGTTAAAAACCTTCAATTTCACTTTGGAGCATTTTAAAAATCAAAATGTGTGAAAAGAGTTTTTTGTTTTCCCCGGGGAAAGGGGTTTCGTAAAATATTTGGGGTAAGGGTTTTTTTTCCAAAAGTTTGTTTTAATATTTCGGGTTTTTTGTTAAAAAAAATTTTTTTTAAAACCCTTTTTATTTTTGATATTTCTTTTAAAAAAAATAATTTTTAAATGTAAAGAAAAACACTTTGCCCTTTTCCCTCAAAATTTTTGGAAAAAAAAGGTAAAAGGCGAAACGGTTTTATAAAAAAATGATTGGAAAATTTTGCCCATTTGAATTGTTTTCCCGTAAAAGTTTTTTTGTTTTTAATTTCGTTTTTTAGTCATGTTTTTTCTCTCCAATTTTGGGTTTTTATTTTTTAATTATCTAAATTTTTAAACTAAAAATTCAAAGGTAAAGAAAAAATTTTTCTTTATGTTTTATTAAATAAAGGAAATAAAGTTTAAATTTCATTGCTATGAATTAAAAAAATTGGGAAATTTTAAAAAAGTTTTGAAATTAAATTAAAAATTATTTAATGGTAAGATATTAAATTTTGGGGGTCCCGCGCCGAAAACGCGGGCCTTTTTGGAAAGAAAAGAGATTTTTTTGAAAGGGCGGAAAAGAAATTCTCGAGCCTTTTTATAGTTGCCAAAAAAAAAGCCGATCATTCCGAATCGGTGATTAGGGTGCTTGATTATTAATAAGTCGCCGATGATGTACCCAAATAATGGCGAACTGGAAAATTTTGGCAATAAGCAAAACATTTTCAAATGAAATAACCTTTTCCCGTCAATAAAATCGCGCTCTTCGGGGTATATTTTTGCTTATCATTTTGTGAAAGGGTTTTTTACACAAGTTGGGTTTTATGGTATGTTATTCCGAAAGCTGTTAATAGAGAATGATTGAGTTGATGACCTAAATATTCCGAAAATATCTTTTTATAGAGGGATGTACTCCTATCGGTAATTCCGGTCTCTCCCGGGGATTTACTAATGACCGGCGAATAGTACGCACACGTTTATTGTCCGGTCTCTCCCGGTTTTGGATGTAGATGTTTTGATATCGTTACAGGAACAGAACAAATATTTAACAGATAAAATAAGCTTTTTTTTTCAAAAATGAATGTTTGTCACTTTTAGTTTGGTTACAATAAATATTAATAAACACAGATCAACTCTCGAATTGGGATTGATGATTTATTATACATAAACATACAATTCGAAACAAAAAACAACCAACACAAAATGCGCATGTTATATTTTATCTATATGAGATAAAAACGAATAAATATGTACAATAATTGAGACAAAATGTACATTTTTATGGCATTAATATGACTCTATCAGCTTTAAAACATTTTATTTTAATTTGTTTATTCGTGTTTAGTAAAGATTCCGAAGGAATTATTCAAGCTACAAATCAGATTTTATGAATTATTCAATTGATTGATAATTTAAAATGATAAAGAAAAATACAATGTACATGTATAATGGTTTAAGAATAAAGCAATATTATATATTGAAAAATTAACCATGATTTTACTGACTTTTTCCCAGTTAAGTTTTGACTTATATTAAGTTTTATAATCGTCGATCATTAATGACAATTGAATTCTTAAAATAGTAGTGAACTTGTAAAACTCAGTATTAAAATAGCGCATGAAAACACACACAAAAAAAGTAAAAGAAATAAAACAATATTCATAAAATCTGTATTTTTTTTATTAAATAGAAATTACATTTATTTGTATAATAAAACATTTATGCTCAACATGATCAACATGGTAATATAACAAGTGTCATATTGTTACTTAGTGTGAACAGATACCTTAAGAGGGGGTCCTCGCTAATAGCGATAACATAATAAGGGACAAATAACACAAGTATGGTGTTGATCATGCGTTACACACATATGGATTATTAAATTGATTGTATACATGTATATCCGTTGCTATTAAATTACCACGATCATAAAGAAATAACAAGTAATTTCTACATTTCTAGCATGCTGATCAAGTTATAAATAATGAACAATGTCTTTCCTCCGTTCATTCAAAAGTGATATACAATTCTGGTAAAACCCAAATGAACCATTGAAAAGTTTATAAGAATATCTTGTAATCATATATCTACTAGCTCATCTGCACCTGCTGTTTGGACGCCCTTTGATGCTTTGCATCAATGCTTTTCTTGTTTTGTATTGATATACACACTTTATGTTTAGGCATCCCTTGTTTCATTTCACTCCTCTAATTGAAATAATTGAGATAATTTTGTTTCATTCATACTAAATTATGGTAGAATTCAATTTAAAATTTAAATAAACTATGATGATAGAATTATAGATATCGGTACTAGGAAATGGTTTAATTGATTTTATCAAAATATAACTGCATTCTTATTGGTCCAACCAAAGTCAACAGAACAAATTAAAAAAAAATCAAATTCACCTTTTGTAGTGTCACATTCACTGGCTAAATTTGATTTTTCCAATCTAAAAATATTCAATGATCACAGATAGTAGGTGGACATAAAAAATAATTGTATTTTGATCTTTATGGCATATTTTCCGATTAGAATATCATTACTTTACTATAAATATTAAAAGTTTCATCGCAATTATGAGTATATCACATAATATAAACAATGCAATTATCTTACTAGACTTGATTTAATTCTTGAAACATTTTAACACTGAACGGTAATATTTTAAAGACCCATTATGCATAGTAATATTTTTTTTTTATTTTTCAAAGCTTTATCGTTTACAAAGTCATTGATTCAATTATCTGAATCATCTTTTGCATCTGTTGCTTTATGGCAAAAAGTACAGTTATAGTGAATTAATATTTTGTGTTTAAGTCAACTTTGTTTACATTCTGCATTTTACTTTGTTCACATAACAAATTACTTTACATTTATCGCTAATTTCTTCAGTTTACAAGTATCTATCATTCTCTGAGCCGTTTTTAAAAAAATTATAAAATTCATATTTGCCCTTTCTAAAGAAGTAAAAATTCATTTGTTTCTCAAGCAGTATGTGCCTTAAAAATTTACAATAAATCTAAAGTTCTAAACCATCAAAAAATATTATTTTGAAATAATATAGACCATCAAATAATTGAATTATTATTTTGATCAAAGGCACATTATGCCTCAGAAACAAACAGATGTTGACATTTAAGAAAGGGTTCACATATATTTAAAAATGTTTGAATAATAGATTTAGGGCATGATGCATGTAGTAGCTTGATACCTTAAGAAAGTAGCAATAAATGTGAAAAAGAAGCAAAATGTTAACAAATTAATATTTTTACTTCCATAAAAATACTAACTTACTATAACTGTTGCCAAAAAATAACCGATTAAAAGATGCTTCTGGTAATTGCCAATAAGTAATCTTTTGGATGTTATACAATTGCACCAAAATTAAAAAGCTTTTGGGAAATAGAAATAAAAGCATTTTTCCGAGGCATAAAAGACCTTTAAGTTTGATATTGAAATAGTGTAAACCACACAACAATATGATTTAAGAATAATGTACAATAATTTAATTCAAAAATCCCTACAAAACAATTTAATTCTAAGAAAGAGTTTGATGTAAGAAATCATTAATATAAACCGCAAAATAAACTATAAAACATTTTAATTCTTATTACAAAATCATTAAATTCTAAATAATATACACCAGAATTTGATGCAAGAACCGCGAAAAAAAACATGGATTGAAATAATGTCAACCGTGAATGGATTGAATTCTTAAAGAAAATAAGCTTATGCATAAAAGAAGACCTCTTTAAAATCAGTATAAGCCATGATATAATTTAATTTAATACAAGTTATTAATTTCTCACTAATGTCAACTACGAGATAATGATTGTCTCGTTTCATTTTAATTGTTGTACGAATTGATGCACTTATTTGATCTAAAATTTTTAAGGTACTTTGAAGTTCACCTTGCGCGTCTGTTGTTATTGTTACTTTGCATATAACATCGTGTTTCATGTTTTTTTAGCCAGAAAATTGTGATTATGTAAAAAAAATCTGGAAACAAAGTGATCCCTCGGAAGCATTAATCACAACAAAATTACAAGAGAATGGCAGACTCCCCGGTTTGATTGAGTCCTGTAAACATGAGGGATATACTGAAATACGTGCAACATCCCTCACACCCCCCTAGCACCCGGCTTGAGCGGTACTTCCGATTCTCAACAACTTTTAATAGTGTTGGCATCAATGATCCCCGAAGGACAATAAAGAAAAAAAATATAACAACACTGAAGTGTAAAGTACGCGGGGCAAACTTTTTTAACAAACTGCTCCATCACAGCATTTGACACCTGGTTGTTTGTGAAAATTAAAAATCTGGAAAAGTGATCCCTCGGAAGCAAATTAATCACAACCAAAATTACAAGAAGAAATTGCAGACCTTCGGTTGTTTTTTCAAGACACATTATCTTATATATCAAGATGGTATTACACTTGCATTAAGAAATGCCCAAAGAATTTCTGTTTTAATAAATTTGTCCAAATATAACACTTCTTTTCCTTCCAAATTTTTGTCACACTTCGGCTATTCTAACCCCTTTTCGTTTGTTCCTAATTAAATGATCTATTGAAAGTTTTTAATGAAACTGGAAAAAAATTGAACAAAACCCCTTTTTTGGCGTAAAAATTCTTTTAGTTTTTAAAAATAGGAATCTTACACCCGCATAAAAATTAACTGAAACCAATTTAAAAAATGCTGATTCAGCTCCAATAAACGTTTTTTCTTTTTTTTTTTTTTTAAGTAAGCATGTCCAACTGAGATATTTCCTTGATGTTATCACAAGTTTTTGCTGGCACCTGTAATGTTTGTCGAGGTCAGGACCAGGACAAAACGTGATAGAGTTTTCTTAATCTTGAATTTCAAGACATTTCAAACCTGTTAAAAACGTTTGGCTTTTTTTATAAATCCTTTTTTCCATTGGCTTTACTTGATGATTTTAATGGTTTTTTAAATAATAAAATAGGTATATAATAAATATATATTCACATCGACATGTAGAGTAAACAGCCACAAGTGCCATTCAATTTGTTCCCAATGTGTATTTGGGAGAAAATTAAAAAAAAGGTCTATATTAAAAAACACTTCGTGGGTTGCATTATTGGTGAAAAAATTGAAAAGGTGGCATATATTCGCCCTTGTAAAGGCTTTAAACACGGAATTTGACCAACACTGTTAAACCTTGAGGGAAATTTGTTTTTTGTTCGAGAATAAATAGCGTGTCCATCCTGCGAGGATCAAAGGTCGCATAAACGACAATTTTCGTTAAAAAATGCATACATTTGTTTGAATGTTTTAATTTGCCATTCAAATCCTTAGGACATTAAAGCGCACACCAATGTCGCCCTATATCCGGAAAATGATTTGTACAAGGAATTCGAGTCAATCGGTTCGTTCAAGATTTGAACTTTGGCAAGAATGTACATATTATTATGCTCTGGAAATTGTTTAACTGGAAGACTCCACGTGACATTTACTGTAATGATGCAACATTTATCTAAACCCAAATGGCCAAGAAGTAACCTTAAGGAAACTGTAATAGGAAACATAAAATAAGAAGCTTTTTAAAAACATAATGATATGAACATTTTACGACTGTTAATTGGCCTTCAACGATAAATTATGATAAAAAAAGTTTAAAAAATTACATTTTCCAATTAAATAAACATTGTATGTGAAAAAGTATATTTAAATACTTCTAGCTCTTTTCAACATATGTAAAGATTAAGACTTTTTTTTATTTTAAACAATAATTTCAAAAAAAAGTAATAAAAGGTAAAAACTGTTATTTCTTTTTTAACATGCCCAATAAAATATTTTAAAAATCTTTTATGTAAATGTTACTTCTGTATTATCAATTTGTTTGCCTTTTTAAACACGATTTTGACTTCAGTTACCGTATTATAAATTAAGTTTTGCTTATTTCCAACTTAAAAAATCACCATTTTTATTTATTTGTATAATTCCTGACATTCACAGTTGTGTGCAGTTGCTGGAGCCTTCCGCAGGAAAGCTTAAAAAGCATGTAAGTAAAACTTGTATCAACGTGAAAAATCTTGGAAATGAAAATCGGGCTCATCACTCCAAGTTGGCGAAAAGCTAGAATTTCTATGTTTAACTTTAGTTAGTTGTCAACTGAATTTTTTTTTTTAGATATACTGTATAAACAAAATTATGAAACTTTGGGGTACATCATGTTTCGTTTTAAAAATGCTTCAGATTTTCTTATAAGGCAAGGAAAAGCTTGAAGCGTGCGCAGAAATAATACGGGCTTTCAAATTTTTAGCACTTTGCCCCCCCCCCCCTGCCATACGAAATCAGTACTTTGCATAAATGGGAGATCATTCTCACAACACTGCGAATCCTTGTTAAATGTGTAGGACCTAACAATTACATGACCTTTACAATACTTCCCAAAGCAAAACGATTCCAAAATATTGAGATGCACAAAATAATCATTACCCACCTTGAAATACTATAGATCTTAAATTCTTATCATTATTCAGGAAGAACCAGACTAATTTGACTAACCAGTCCAAAGGTCACGTTGATCTATATAAAATTGTCTAAACTTTTAAGTACTTTCCATACACGGCGGAGGGATGGAGTAAAGGAATGCTCGATGAAGTAAACAAACAGCTTTGTTTCCAGAAAAGTTATAATCGTCAAAAACAACATGACTAAACATTTAATAAACGTCGTATACAAATTGAACAACTTGCTTGCCCTTATTGATTTTATTTATAGCTGAAAACATATGTAAAT
Source organism: Ruditapes philippinarum (assembly GCF_026571515.1). NCBI lineage: Eukaryota > Metazoa > Mollusca > Bivalvia > Venerida > Veneridae > Ruditapes > Ruditapes philippinarum. Next base: position 85,105 of record NW_026862544.1, read on the forward strand.
GTATATCAATCATCAACCAGTAACAAAGCATTAATTTTAAAGTAACACAAAAAAAAGGGACAAATGTCAATGGCATTGTAATTATATAAATATCTTAATTAACAATATCTATTATTTTCGTTTCGATATTAAACGTTTTATTTTTTCTATTTCCCAGGCAGAAAATGAGATTTGTTTTTAGCTATTGTACAACAAACAACGGTTAACCGTTATATATTTTTATATAGTCTATGTTTCGTAACAAAACCTCTTCTGCAAAGAGTCGTCGTCGATTCTTAGAAATAATTTTTATTTGTGCTGAATACCAGCGAAGGGGCAGTATGGTCTATCTTTTTGGTGGTCGCATGAGGAGGCCAAAGTCAAGTGTACAATGTACATATGTCTGACACAGAAGTGGAAAAATGTGTGTAAAGAGTAATAACTGAGCATTGTAAATATTTTTAAAATACGGATGGATATCAATCCTATTAGATCGCGATTGGACAAATATGTGCTATAAATTTAAGATCTTCATTACGAATTGGATACCAAGTTTGTAAATAAAACATGCTCGTGTCATTGGCATCAGATTTATTTGGCTTGTACATGCATATTAACATTATTATGGCAATGAAAATGTTTAAGTAGGAACCAACATGTCATTGATATTCTCATTCTGAAAGTAAAGGAAATCTGATTAATTTCACAAAGGAAATAAAAAAGCTTATTTTCTTGTTTTCGTTTCTGTCGACTGAAAACATTGCTATTCTATCTTATTAAATGCATGTAGATTCAACGACCTCTGCATTTTTTTTCAGAAAATAAAACGTAAACGAAAGTAAGTAAACGAAACGTGTGTCAAACGATGAAGACAATTTTTTTTGGTAAGGGATGACGAGGTCGTAGCTCTATTATTTGTATAAATTTGTTATATATTGATGATTGTGCAAAACTTCTTTGTCTTATCGCAAATCACATGATATAAGATTTATAATAATAATATATAAAACGAAATTGTGGGCGAAACGTGCGTTTAAGTTGTGTCGGCTGAAACCAGTTTTAAATAAGGGAAAAATTCCGACTAAATAGGGCTCTCAATGGGAAAAAAAGATTTTAATGTTAACGTTAGTATTATGAAAATTTCGTTTTAACTTGTTTTTAAGCATAAAATAAAAAGAAAATTTGTTTGTTTGTTGCGTTAGATGCAATTTTATTTCATCTCGTGAACTTTAAAAACAGTATTCTCACTCGTGGCTACAACACTCATGATAATACTGTTTTTAAAGCCCACCTTACACACAAACAAACAAATATCCTCTATGTCTTATCGCAAATCACATGATATTAGATTTATAATAATAATATATACTATTAGAAACAAAAGTGTTGAGAAAATGTGGACGAAACGTGCGTTTAAGTTGTGTCGCCTAAAACCAGTTTTAAATAGGGGAACAAATATACATGCATGTATCTGTACAGTAGTTTTCAAAAAATTCCGGAGAAACGGTGATCCCCGAAAGCATTAATCACAACAAAATTTGGCCCAACCGAGTCCGCACATGAGGGATAATGACAAAGTGCAACATCAGGCCCCCTGGCACCGGCTGAAACCACGAATGCATTAACACTGATATCTTATCAGAAATAACAAGTTTTTTTTTAAATTCTACGCTTTGTTACAGTAACTGTGTATGAATTGTAGAGGTCAAGAGTTAAATGTTGCAAACTGAAAACAAGTGTATGTTTAACAATGTCGTTTGGTATATGCACCACATACAAAAATGGGAACAACATTTACTAAGCTAAAGCTTGAAACGATAAACAGCTTCATTAAATTAGAAAAGACAAACAAAATAAGCAAGAAGAATATGTAAAATGACACAATCCGAAGTATCTGATTTTAAGACATTTCTTATCTAACTGCGTAATAATTAAAAGGACAGATTTATCATAGAAATTGTTAAGATAGCAGAAAGCACAGGACAATTCCATGACTCTATATCCTATAAGAGCCTTTATTTAATGTAACCAAGTTAATATTCATACACATCGGATGAAGTATTAAATGATATTAATGTCAACTCAAATATAACAACACATATTTAAACAACGAAGCCTGCTTGTTGATACATGTTTTCTTTTCCACTAATGTTTACCTGCGTGCGCAATTTTAATGGAAGAATACACGTTCTTGCATAAAAACTGCGCACGCAGGTACATATTATGGGGAAAAAGCATGCATGTCAGCATGCACTGTTGTTGCGATTTCTTAAATACCAATACTTGTTCCTTTTTGCACACCTATCTTGAGTTATTTTGTGACGATCTTTAATCCTTTTTTGCAATTGCTAATGGCAAGTATATGACACTGTAATTTAATATGCCCTTTAATTAAAGCCGAGCAATATAAAAGACTACACCCTGGCGTTTTTATTACATGATAATTTTCTGATTGATGAGACATTTAGTTCGTTTGCAGTTAAAGTAAGATTCGTTCACGTCTGCTTTTCATTTTTAATCCCTAATGAACCTCGTATGTCGCAATACATTGCAATTAAAAGGTCGGTGGCATGCGATTTAGAGTATTTTATGAACGACATTTAAAGTAAACGGTTATTTCCGCCCGTCTGGATAAAATTATAGTGATGGAACATCAACATTTATGTTTTCATGGAAAATAACTTGATCCCTATTCACTATGAGCATTTGCAGACGACACGATATCTAATTGTTAATTCTACTGACTAAAAAAAAAAAAGAATTTAAGGCAAAGAAAAAGCAACACAACACAAATAACTTGGTTGAAAGGTAAGTTATACCCATTTGGAAAGAACCTACTTTATTTATAGCTTTAGTTTCACAACAAATCACAATATTTTAATGAAATAGATTTTATTCAGAGAGATTTCGAAGTTGGTTAATTTAAAGAATATTAATTTTATTTCCCTGAAGTTTTGTTTCGGAATGAGTGTTCAAAATTTGCATATTATATATTCGTCATTAGTACGCGATAAAAGCGTCTGTCGAGTTTAATTTCTATTCCTTAGAATTGAAAAGTGTGGAATGACATTTCTTATTGCAATTGGCAAGTGATTGATTTGAATTCCGTCTGGCTTTTTATCATTTAAAATTATTCATTTTTATTCATAAAGCATCTTTCTGAATAAGCCATTAATTTAATCATAATTAAAACGACAGACTCACAGACCAGAATATGTGAGTTGCCAAGTTGTAGCATTTATGGGTCTATTCCACATGTCCTTTCACAACATTTTTTAAACTTGCCATGTAGAAAAGCTAAAATATATCTAAGAAAAAGCGGATTAGATTATCGAAATCAACAATAAGGAATAATAACGGCAACTTTTCTCTATTTTTATGTAAAATGTTAAGACATTCAATTTCACTCGGAGCATTAAAATGTCAATATGTCTAAAACACCAATTATTTGTTACCCCGGTAACAGGTTACGTAAACTATTGACGTAGTATATTTTTCATAAAGGATTGTGTTATAGTTAGGTTTTAGTAGACAAAAGATGTATGTAAGAACTTCTTTAAATAACGATTTCGTTTACTTATTAAATGATATTGCTTCAAAACATAAATACAATGAAATGTAACGATTACACTTCGATCGTAAATATTCGATCATTTCCCCTCAAATTTCGGATACAGATGATAGGTAAATGACGAAATGGTTCCGATTAAGAAAATAATTTCACTATTGTAGTCTGTCAGAATCGTTTTCTGTAACATTTTCTGCGTTGCTGATATGTATTTTATCTCTCAAATTAATTTTGTTATTTATAATGTTATCTAAAGGGTTGTTATTGAATAACTAATAGAAAGACAATTTACAGTACTGTAACGAAAACTGATTTTTTCATCGACTTATCAACATAATATTTGAAAGTAATGTTAATTGAATACCATGTTAAATAAACAAATCAATAGAAATTCAATAAAGTAAAGAAGTTTTCTGGTTAAGATATTTAAATTTTTATATGTATTTATTTATATACACTTTGTGATTAGGCATCCCCAAGGACAATAATTAATATGTTAATAAACAGTGATTTTCTATGTTGATTTTTTTTAATAGCATGGTAGTTTGAACAATTTTCTATTCTTGTTTTTCATTTCAATCACTCCCCATATTAATTTTTTTTTTCAAATTAATGTCAATTATGGTAGGATTTAATTTGAAATTTAAATAAACTATGATGAAATAATTAGATATATCGGTACAATGAATAGTTTAATTTATGATTTTATCAAAATTTAAACGCAATCTCATTGGTCCAAACAGTAGTCAACAGAACAAATTAAAAACTCCCTATTCAACTTGTGTAGTATCACATTCACAGGCGGAATTGGATTTTCACATTCTAAAACAGATTGAGACTCATATGCAATAACCATACATTGTAGACTGTTAATCACGCGTGTGCATAAACAAATAATTGTTACGTTTTGTTCTTAATAGCATATTCTCCGATTAAACTATCGTTACTTTACTATAATAACAGTTAAAAGTTATGTACAGCGCAATTATGAGTATATCACATCATATTCAATGGCCACTATAGTCATGAATTGTATATGAATATATAATGATTTAATTTGAACATAATTTAAACAATACAAATATCTTGTTTAAGAATTAATTTAATTTTTGAAAAAATTTAACACTCAGAGGTAATATTTTAAAGACCCGTTATGCCTCAGAATTTTTTTTTCTCATTTTTTTATATTTAATTTTGTTTGAAAGTCAATCACTGCGTTGTTTGCATTTTGCAATAAAAATCAGAATACTACTTTGTTTTACATTTTGCTTCTTTTAAGACAAATTATTTCACATTCATCGCTATTTGTTCAGTTAACATGTATCTAACATTCTCTAAAACCGTTATTAAAACATTATAAAAATTCATGTTTGTCCTTTCTAAAGAAGGAAAAAAATAATTTGTATTAGGCATTATGTGCCTTAAAATTCACAATTAATCTAAAGTTCTGAACCATAAAATATATTATTTTGAAATGATATAAACCATCAAATAATTGAATAATTATTTTGATTAAAGACACATTATGCCTCAGAAACAAAATAGATTTTGACTTCTTTAGAACGGGTTCACGTATATTTTATAATGTATGAAAAATGGATATTTAGGGCATGATAGTAGCTTGTTACCTGAAGAAAGTAACGATAAATGTTAAAAAGTAGCAAAATGTAATAAATCGAGATGTTACTAAAGTGCACAAGAAATGCAAGAATTTCAGTTTATGAATTTTCCAAATTTCCATTTTATCATATAGCGTTCTATTAAAATATAAAGAAAATGAAACATATTGACACAAACATTGATGAATTCACTCCATACGTATTTTTTTTAGTTTTAAATATTTTGGATCTTCCCGAAAGTTAATAAAATTAATTAAATGCTGATTCAACTCATATATAAACATTTTTATTTTAGTACATTGGTCAACTGAGATGTCCTCGATGCTAAAGTATTGTAGTACTCTTTGATGTCAAGAGCAGGACAAAACCTGATAGAGTTCTTATCCGAGACATTGTCACGTTTTATCTATATATAGATGTGTTGCCTTTATATAAGATGACCATGCTTACTGATTCAGAAATGGTATATCAGATCCACATGAAGAATAAACAGCACACACGCCATTCAATTATTCAAATATGTATGAATGGAATAAAAAAATGTCTCAAATACAAAATTGCAAAGTGACTATTGCAAGGCCATTGTTGTAAGGATTTAAACATGACTAACAACACTCCTAAGCACCTGAGGAGAATTTGTTTCGTCCGAGAATGAATCACGTCCTCATCTTAGAGATCAAGGTCGGTTTGAAATTTAACATTTGTTTGCATGATAAAACTTGCCACAACTCCTTAGGACATTAAAGCGACACATCAATGTCGCGCCGCATCCGCAAAATAATCCAACTAAAACAGTTTTTAGAAAAGTCTGTTCGGACCAATATTTTAGGATCGGTCCGTTCAATATGCACATATTATGAACTTGAAATTGTTTATCTGGAACAGTTAAAATTGTGAGCCACATTTTTTTTTCTTTTTAATTTTTTATTATTAATAAACAATATGCAATATAGGAACGGATTCTCAGCAAGTAGTATTAAGACACATTTAGCCTAATAAATGAACAACTTTTTCTTTCTGTATGTAGATCAACATGTAATTAATAAAGCTTCATTGCTGGATTTAGAGCAAAATAAAAAGAAATGACATATCATTATTATTTTTATGATAGTTATTTTTAGTTTTTTCTCATTTAAAAGCCATATCACCTTATGATAATTAGTAAAGATGCCCCATTACATGAAATTTACTTTCCTGCGAAAATGAGTCTTCACTCAAATGATTTGTATTATACAGCGACGTGGGATATCATTGCAACGAACTTTATTATTTCATTGCCATCAACAAAGAAACTTACTGTTTCAGGTGTTTATTGATTTGACAGCAAGTGTCAAAAATGTCGTTAGAAACTGTCAAGGGCAAATCAATGCTGTCAAAGAAATATGTATAGCCTTGATAATTGACGAGTTAGATAATTCTAAATAATTATTGGTTGACGAGGATATCGGAAGTGTTAATGAAGTTTTGGAAGTGTTAATGAAGTTACCGGCAGGTTTTACTTAAACTTTATTTTGGTAATTTAAAACATGAAATTAAATGTAGAAATTTTGTATGTCAGCTGTAGGTAGGAGTCGTTGATCATTTGATAATGTAAGGCATTTTAAACATAAATTTTAAAAGCAGAACACAACATATATGTGATCAGAATTGTACAAAAAGTGTTACGTAGATATATCATCGTTAAACATTTACATTTATTTTTCAAAACTTGAATTGTTGATAGCCCCTTGTCACTCTTATGAGGAATTGCTCGTCAAATAGCGAGCAGGAACCGGATGTGTAGAACAGAGTTGTTTTCTTTTTTGTGTGTTTAATTCGTGCATAAGGTTTGTAAAAGTACTCGAGCTATGGGGTTTATATTTTTAAAAAAGAAATTTCAGTTTCCTGTGAAAAAATTATTACAGATTTAATAAAAGATAAAATATGAAAAAAAATTAAAATTGAAAAAGATCAGCGATAAAACGACAAAACACCACACAGTCTAGTAAAAACGTTTGATAATAGAACGTGCCTTTCGATGCTATTTCAACTCCTAAAGAGCCCTTTGGGTCTTCTAACTTGTAACTGTGTCTCCGGTCAAAACCATTTTTATTTGCTTGTTTATCATTCGGCACATTCTACAACATTCAATGTTCTACGGATTGTTTCTGTATAGTTGCATGTGTGAACTGAATGAAAAGGATTAATAATATCTGCCATATGTAAGGAACGGATTATCCGTCACGAGGAGCTTCCCAAACCTCAAACATATGTAAATAGTTGCATTCTAGTTTATTTTTTCTTGCATATTCTACCATATTCCTTTATTATAATATTTAAACTCTTTACCGTGCTATTTTGCAACACACTAGTCATCTGCCAGAGTAAATTTCCGGCATGTATAAAGCTAACGGAAGCGCCAGTCTTATATGCAAGAAATCCTGTTATATTTTTTCCCTCTGCAAATCGTATTATTCTAGCTTATATAAACAAAGATAGATCTACTTTTAACAAATCTGGATACAGTTTTTAGCTGTTACTATCAATTATCTCTCCCTGTTTTAAGAATGTGTTACGACTTTGACAAATCTTAATTAGATTTCTTCTCTTTTTTTAAATATTTCTGGACCTATTTCAATCTTTACTTTTTTAACAAGCTTGGATCTTATTTCAATTCGTCACTATTTTTGACTTGATACTGATCATTCCTGTAAAGTTTGGATAAAATTGCACCAGTAGTTTATGAGGAGTAGTCCGGACAAGCTTTTGCGTATCTGGCAACACACAGAAAAAAACACCTTTTTTATCAAAGGGCCATAACTCCGCCAAAAATCATTCAACCAGAAAACCCGTGCAATATGCGCAAGGACTTGAGCTACAAATTAATCATGTGGTGTTTCATTGAAATTGCATAAGTGGTATAAGAGAAGTAGTCCGGACAAACTTTTAAAATAAAAATTATTAAAGGGCCATAACTCTGACAAAAATCATTGAACCGAAAAATGCTGACAATATGCACAACTAGACTTGGTACTGATCATTCCTGTAAAGTTTGGATGAAATTGCACCAGTAGTTTATGAGGAGTAGTCCGGACAAGCTTTTGTGTATCTGGCAACACACAGAAAAAACACCTTTTTATCAAAGGGCCATAACTCCGCCAAAAGTCATTCAACCGAAAAACCCGTACAATATGCGCAAGGACTTGAGCTACAGATCAATCCTGTAAAGTTTCATTGAAATTCCATTAGTGGTATAAGAGAAGTAGTCCGGACAAACTTTAAAATTAAAAATTATTTAAGGGCCATAACTCTGACAAAAATCATTGAACCGGTAAATGCTGACAATATGCACAACTAGACTTGGTACTGATCATTCCTGTAAAGTTTGGATGAAATTGCACCAGTAGTTTATGAGGAGTAGTCCGGACAAGTTTTGTGACGCACAGACGGACAGACAGACGGACAGACAGACGACGGAGAAGTGATCCCTATATGTCGCCACTACTCCGTAGAGGCGACACAAAAATGTAGATCCAATTTTAATATGATACGTTTTGAACAATTCAAGGTTCTATTTTTATCTGTCATTGGGTCCTAATTTAACCTATTACTTTTATCTCGATCCTATTACAGTCTTAAGAGCTGTAAGAAAGCCAGAACCTGCATATAGTTAGACATTATGGACCGAAAACCTTATGAACGTATATTTTCCCAAGAAAAAAAAACAACGTAAAATTGAATTGTTCAAATATGTTAAAATAACAGTATCATGTAATCAGATGTATTCGTTCAATACACTTCTCATTTAAAGGTCATTTTTTTACAATACGTCTAATCATCTGAGAAAAGTATGTGAATGTTCTAAAATATTTTCACATAAGATATTGCTGCAGTCATACATAGAATGGTTTATTAATCTCGAAAAAAAATGTTTCCACTCCCTTCGTGTCAAAAAAAACCTCAATGCAGTCACTCTAAAAAAGAAATGACAAAATGTCTTTTGGGTTTTTTTTATTCTTTTTCTTTTGCCTGTTTTGTTTTCTACATGTCATTAACAACTGGTAAAACTGCTTTGACCACGTTTAGAAATAACATGACTAGAAGTCATTCGTATTTTGAAATATTCCGAGCATGAATTGACATGTGACAGGAGTGACATGTGACAGGAGTCACAAAACGAGAATAACGTAATAGTTTGAATAAAATCCTTTGAGAATTTAAAAAGATGTTGTTGACATCTGGCCATCAGTAAAACTGCCGTTATTGCATTTTATTATCTACATAGCATCAATTTATAAATTCTTATTCAAATCACCCATAACAACAACTTTATTTCCAGATCACTCCGGACGAGGTCATAATTAATCTAAAACGAGATAAAACAATAATGTAAACACATTTGTCAAGCAGTTAATCAAAAAACATTTTTGAAGTTAAGCAATCACCCAAATCATTAAAATCTATAAAATACATTGTATCTAAAATAATAAACATTATAATAGTCGTAGTTTATTTTTTAAGTTATAACTTATCAATAATGACGCAAGCTCAGCAAACAGTTTCAAAGCGAACTATCTCGGAAGGTAATAGCTCAAATTAAAGCACTGACGAGATCAAAGCACTTTCAATTAACGTTTCACATCCCTTGATATTATCGCACATAATATAAACTATGATGACAGTGTAATATAGTGTTGACAATTATTTTATTAACTGTTATAATAGGTAGAACAGTGGTTATCCGCAGTACGTTTTGTCAATGTAATTGGTTCCAATTATTTTAGTGTACCGCTTAATCTAATTCTGGGAGTTAGAGCTGTTGCACTTATTTTTTGTCTCATTATAAGCCGCAATCATTATATGATTCTGCAGTAATCAACAATTGAACGATCTCGAAGGAATCACATTTTCTTTAATTTGCATATTCTTTACCAAATTCAGTAGACTATGTTCTGAAAAGGCAACATTTAAGTTTTTTTTAAATGTTTTATATATTTCGTTTTTGTTGGTATTAATAATTTGATTACAAATCTGTAATCTGTAAATATAGTTTTAGATATAAAAAAGCATGTGAACACGTAACTATTTTAAGTCTGAGATAAATATTGAAAATTCACAACATTAGTAATAATTACTAATAAAGTAAGTGTGTATCTCCTGTAAAAGGTTCAAATGCAATTTTGCTTTTCAATGAGGAATAATTAATTTGTGGAATAATATAACTAATTTTCACTCCTTAAGCCAATCAGTTCACGTGACTCACAACTCACGTGCCACCAGCTGACGAGATAAAGTTTTAACCTCGATCTTTTTCTCATGTAAAATCTATCACAGCGTGTAAAGGACATGACCACGTGCAAAGTGTGGGTATGTTTTTGTCACCTTGCACAGTATGCATGGCTTAAACCTAGCGTTGATATTTGCGTTTGACTTTTACTGGAAAACGATGAATCTAAAGCCAAATCGGTCACGTTTCACAAATACATGTTTTTGACAATATTTAGAAAATAAATCAGATTTTAGACTTCGAAGCGGCAGCCTTGAAGCATTCGTTGATCTTTTTTTTTAAATATACTCTGTTTTTTTTAAAGATATATCTGCATCTTGTAAATATCTGATGATGGATATATCAATTGTCAAACATCATGTAAAAATAAATACACATATTATCTATGGGTGATGAAGAATTACCCGGACTTTTTATTGTATATATATGTATAGTATCTACCATGGCTCTTAATTTTCTTTGATGTATTGTTTACATCGGGAACAGTTTATTCCAAGTCAGAATAGATAGATCTGCTGGCGGATTCTAGGATTCTAGGTTTATATCAACAAATGATGTCTTCGAAAACACCGCAAGGCACACATAAATCACGTATATGTCACTTAGTGTAAAATTAATGACACTGGTAGTTTTAAAACTTTTTTTATTTATTCATTTGAGCTAGTGTGTCATTTCTGCTTTTATATTGCTTAGCAGTGTATGTGTCATACAGGGCGGTCAGATCAAACAGCTTGTGTTTTGATCGCTTTAATAGCTATCATAAAAATATTCCATGATTTTTCTTTCGATTAGTGTACCCCTCACTAACTCAAGAAGGAGATTAGGGGCCGTTGAGTTGACCCTCAGGCGAGGATCAGCGGGCGTGGCAACATTGTTCGGTGACATTTGGTCAGATTGTCAATTGTCTCTCATTGGTTATTGGAAAAATTGCTAATTACTCGTAGGTTCTCCATGAAAATCGTCAGCAAAGCCGGTTAGGTAGGCCGACCGAGATATGACCCAAAAAGTGATCAAAATAATTCACTGAAAATATTAGTTTTGAAAATGTATTGTGGTCATTGTATTATCAAATTATGTATAATAATGTACTACATACATTTATGTATGTACAAGTAAAAATAAAAGTTCTGTTCTGTGTTAAAATATGCGTATAAAAATAAAAACAAAACAAACAAACTTTAACATTCTTTGCTTGACATGCTTGGCGAAACCTTTGCTATGATACACGTCTTAAGATACACGTGTTAAGTAACAGACATTCTATATTTATAACATTGAATGGATTAACATTTAATTTACAATTTCATTACAGATCATTGTGGCTGGAATGTTCTGTGTCTGAATAATCGCGTTTTTGTCAATTTAAACTATTTCTTCTTTTTTTCAGCATCGCAATATTATTTTCGTATTGGGATGCTCTTTCCAAGTGTGAACAAGTATGATTAAATTATACTAGTATTGGAAAACAGATGAAATTTTTTTATTTGCATAACAATTATAGAATTTCTTCTAGCCAGGCATGTCTTCGGAGATTGAATTCAATTTTGCTTAATAAAGTATTTGATATATATCTTAAATAACATATTTAAAAAAGTCAAATATTGTGCTGAATTTCTATTTTTGTATCCCCGGCAGACGACATATTTCATCTTCTCGTTGCTAGGTATTTTGTAATTTTCCACTGTAACTAAGCACAATTACGTCAGTGTCGTAGTAATAAAAAGCATGATTTAGTGTCTCTACTATTGAGCGAATTTATAGCTTAATTTTTTTTCTTTCCGTCGAATGAAAAAATAATTTTAATGTATCAGAATTAAGAATCTTGTTCTTTTGCGACGACATCCAGACTTGTTTTGCAGTCATGATTAACTAATAGACAAATGCATTACCGCGGTCTGCCACCAAACAACATCTGCGTTTTGTCAAATAAACACCCATAAAGTATTAAAGGAAAAAAAGTAAGATGTTACAAACTAGATTTATCACGGCTGCCGATGTTTAAAGAATATTATTTCCAATCAAATCTGCAAATGAATAAAAATGAGAGTATAATGGAAGAATTACGAACCTTAGAGAGCTGGCGTGAGAGACGCTATGTTGGTATTTTTTCTGTAAATCTGACGAGACAAGATGTACTATTAATATGTTTAGGAATATTGCCGAAGGCAGACGAGAACGGCTTCGAGGTTTATTAAACAAAGACAGTGATAATACGGCTTATGATTATACTTTTCAGAACGTAACATACAAAGTAATGTCAAGTCCTCGGAAACTAAGTTTGTTGCCATTGCCAGCATGGTAAATATTGGCCACAAATAACCGTTAAAGTCGATGTGGCAAACAACTTTACTCAATATCACAAACATTTGGCAAAAGAATCCTTTCGTAGACGATGTTTCAAAGTTTTGGCAAGAGATAACTGTCATAGTTGATATTGCAAAATTTAAGCAACACATAGCTGTCATAGTCGATATTTAAAATATATATTCAAAGAAAATCATTTTGTATCAATATCGCAGACTATTGGAAACATATTATTGCCATAGTCTTTATTGCAAACAATTGGCAACATATAGTTTAATAGCGAAATCGCAAAGTGTTCGCAAAATTTATTGATAAAGTCCGCATTTCAAAAAGTCAATAAAGCACAATGCATGTATTGGTAACAGGTAAATTTCATAGTTAATATAAAAAAATATTGCCAATGGATTACTGTCTTATTAAAACCTGCCAACTAAAGTTAAAGTCAATATCATTACATTATCAGTCGATCTATTCGCAAAATATGAATTTACACAGTCAAAATACCAAGTTTTGCCAACAAATAAATGACGAAGTCAGTTTTGTCAAATATTAATTTAGCAAAAGATAAAAGTCTTAGTAGATATTGTATATAATTTTACAGTCAAAATTGAAACATATTAAGAAATTATCTTTGCTATAAAAATAGCAACACTTTAGCGACAGACTACTGTCTAGGGCAGTACTGCATATTTTTGTCGATTATGGCCAGTGTGTATAAATATAAACATGCAAGAAGACACAATCAATTCAACATATTTATTTTGCAAATATTTTAACATGCTCAATTATGTAACATACTTCTCAATATAACAGACAAATTTATAAATACATCACATTTAATTTAACAGTCGTATAAAAAACCACTAAAAATATATTTCAATTGTAAATATGTAATAAATAAATACTGACAGTAGACATTTACTGTGTAATTATAATAACTAAACGTCATCCAGTATATGTTGATCGGAAAAGACCAAATAAAGCAAAAAGTTGAATATTTAGCTATCATGACGTCATTGGACCTTACACTATTAATTATTTAAATGATTATAAAGTATGTAAAAATTTAATTCATAAAAATGTGTTACAAATTTTCATCTTTTACATTAATTTTGTATTTTTAATAATCTGTTTCCTACAAGATGTTTGTGTTCGTTTTACTAACATGTCACTATGATTGCCTGTAAGAAGAGATCACTTTTCTTTGATCCATGGAAAAATAAATAAGTTATTGACCATTTATAGAGGTAATTTTCTGATTTTTATTATAAATCGTTTTACTTGTTTCATTTGTTTATCATTGTTTATAAAACGTATAGGTTTTTTTAGGGAAATATAGTAAAAAAGCATCAACACCTTTAAATATCATATTATAACCATGTTTAAGTAAAAATATACATAGTTGTGTATCTGTTTCCATCCCATAAAATTTAAAAAAATAAGATGTTCAATATAATTACTAATTAAGATGTTTCAAAAGTTTTATAGCCATTAATAGCTCGAGCTACAGTGTTGCTTATAAAATAACAGTTTATATGTGGACATCTCTGAAATTACATTATTCACAATAATGCACCATTGTTCATTTTATGAGAAATAAAGTCTTAAAATTTCGATTGCGCGTTTATATCAATAATATAAGCGTGACAATTAACCAATTAAAAACGACGTTACAATCAACTCACAGTGCTTCTGAATGATTTGATATGAAATATAACTGAATCCTTTACTTTGCAGTCAGCTACACAATGTGGTAAATTTAATTTGTTTTTTTTTCCTTTTCTTTACAGGATAAATGACGAAAATGCTTTAAGTAATATCTAATATAAGCGAGCGAATGAATTGAAGAAAAATAGTCAAGAGAGAGGATAAAAGTTAAATATAACTGTTTTATAATCGTCAGTTAGCGTCACATACTCTAGCTTTAGTTGCTGGAGCAGTCAATATATTGGTCTACCTGTTTCAAATCAAAATTATTCTATGGATAAAACAATAACAAAACCAAAAATGCTTCACATTCAAAGAAACCAACTACCTTTAAAATAACATGTAAGATGAAAACTTAATATCTGAGTTTTTTTTTTTTTTCTTTGTTTGCTTTTTTTTTTTTTTTGGTTTTTTGTTTTTGTTTTTGTTTTTTTTGCAGCCGGATAAAAACACAACCAAGGACGCATTGTCGCACAAATGGAATGGTGTTTCTAAAAATAGATTAGTAAGAGAGTCTAGGCGGATGACCTTTATAATAATGACAATTGTCTCTAGATTTTATTACACTGTAAATGTTAGTCAATGAGACGAAATTTACATAGATAATTATAGAGCTTCATATTATTTGTAGACATTTCTGTCCAAATTTCAAAATGACCTTTCCATATAATGTGTTGCTTTTTCTTAAAATATGTGTTTGTTACAACAGCTGTGTAAACGTTGGTTCCATTTACCCTTGGTTAATCTTCACCAACGCTGGTTAATTAACTAACCATTAAGGTAGATTACTGAGATAACTGAAAGGTTAGCTAAAAAAAGATTAAAATTATATAATTTGTTGTTGGTGGTGTTTGAAATCTTTCTTTTAAAATTTTAAGTTTTAGATAAATTATGATATTATTAAGTTTTTTAACAGAATAACTACTAAACACGTTTCTTTAATACAAACGGAAAGCAAGATGTGTGTTTCTGTTATTGAAATAAATCTATCTTATTTCAGTTTAAGAAAAATTAAGACGGTTTCTTATACATAACACATATTAATTGTTCACTTTAATTTTAATTACAAACTTTAAACAATCAATCGATGTTGTTTATTTTAATATCTTCAGCTAATCACAGTATTTCTATAACATTGTCCGTGTCACTTAATAAACCAAAAATAAACTTAAATGGTGATTTAAATTAAACTTTTCACGAAATAAACCTTAAGTATTTTTTTTCAATTGACATTATTAAGAATATTTAAGTTTTCGGACTGTGTTTCAATGATATACGTTTCAATATTAAGAATATACGTATACTGACCAAATGTATGATTGTCAAATTCGATACTCCATTCTATTTTCAATTATTCTTACAGACGTGTCTGCCCAAGCAGTTGAAGTCAAGTTTTACAAACCACTTGTTCCTTCGATCCTCCGGTGAATAGTTTATTATTTCAAGCAAAGAATTTATCTTGATAGTTTAGCTTCCTGGGAATGTATGTTTCTGTAAAGGTGTTTTCTGTGTCTAATACCATGTAAAACCAATGTAAACCAAACAAAACAGTCTTAATAATATCGATGCTACTTTACATTATACAAAAAAAATGTAATCTTACTAGTATACAATGTATAAACAAACAACTCAATATAACCTTAACTGTTTCGATGTATCTAATAACAAAACTAAAAATTTAGCATGTAACTCATAGTCTAAAAATATAAACTAGCCAATGTTTATTTTAACAGAACTATAACATCTAAATAACTCTTAGCACTTAATAAAACGATAAAAATATAGTGTGAATGTACTTTAAAGCTAAACGAAAATATAACTCAAAAAGTGTCACTCATAACCAAACAAAATATAACTATTGCAGAGTCAATAAAACAAAAATATGATGTTGGCAGTGTCGAGATAACTCAATAACTCTCATCAAAACAAAAATAAAACCACGATGTTATATTTAGCCAAACAAAATAACTTTTCAGTGATAATGTTACTCATAAAAAAAGAGGAAAAAATACTTTCCAGATTCAAAGTTTCTTATACCGGGACAAGAAATACAACCTTCACAGTGTCAATGTCACTCATAACCCAACAAAAATAACATTGATTTTGTCAATGTTGATCATGACCAAAGACAAATATAACCTTGACAATACCAAAGTTGTTCATAACCAAAGACAAATATAACCTTGACATAATCAATGTAGCTCATAACCACAGGCAAATATAGCCTTTACAATGCATGTGTAGCTCATAACCAAACACAAATACAACCGTTACAGTGTATATGTAATTGATAACCCAACAAAAATATAACATTAACAGTGCCAATGTCACTCATAACCTAACCAAAAAAAAAACTAACCAGAACATTGTCAATAACTCATTACCAAAAACAAATATAACATTGACAGTGTATATATATCACATAACCAAAGACAAACATATCCATGTCGATATAATTTAAATACACCATAAATATATACATTGTGCCCACAAGTGTCATAATGAATCCAAACCAAACAGACATTTAACTTCAATATTGTATCTACCATTTCACGATTTCAAGCATACCATTATACAAAACAGTGTTAAACACATGACAATATTGTCCATGTGGCAAATGCAACTTAAATACACTTAAACAGTGATTTCATTTAAATACAACACAAAATAAAACAGTGTCTTTGTTAATCAAAATTAAACAATAAATCAATATAATATGTACTGTCTCGATGGAACTGAAAATCCAGCATTAATGAAATAAACAAACATTTTAACGCTGTCGTTGTGTTGTAAACTGCCACTTATAACCAATCATAAATAAAGCTTTAACTATCACTGGGTAAATGTTCCTCAAAACTAATGCTTCTGCTTTCAACTTTACGGGTGACTTTACAGTGTCGATTAAACTCATTACAATAACCGGTCTAATTTGTACTTTTTCGATAACACTTAAGAAGTCACTCGAATCAATGTAACTTAGAATTCTCAAATAAAATATAAATCAAAACCTAAACAGTGCCAAAGTTACTTAAATCAAAACAAAAATGTTACTTAAGTGCAGATATTACTTAAAAACAAAACACATGTGTATTTGTAAATAACAGTTTAGATTTAATTTAAACTTAAAAAAATATAATCAACAGTGCAGTGTTACTTAAAATCTAACACGAATTACAGTTTAGATATAAAATAAAACCAAACAAAATTATAACGTACTCAAAACAAAAAACAAGTATATTAATTACAGTTTATAAGTTATATCAAACTAAACGGAAACTTATAATAATTAGCTTAAAACCAGTCATAAGTATTTCTATTTACAGTCTAGATATTACTTAATACGTAGAACTATAAGGAACATAAGGTATTACTTAAAACAAGGAAACTAACATAAAACATATTTAAAACCAAACCTAATTACAGTCCAAATTCAACACAGATGTAAGCTTAACCATGTCAAAAACACTTGAAACAAAGTTATATATGATATCAAACAAACTTATGATCAAATAATGTAATTCCAAACATATTTAGATATGACTTTAATTCAGTGAGTGTAGATTAAAACTAAACAAATTCATAAAAGTAAATTTGAAAGAAAACATTTTCATTCTAGCGGTGCCTTAGGAATAATTTAATTTTGTACATTTTATTTTGATTTTTCGTTTTGTAATAGAAATTTTTGCCATGCATATTAATTGCAAATTATTTACTATTCTAATACTGAAATCATTGAATTGAGTAAAACCTAAAATTTATAAAATAAATAATTCCAAAATATAAGAAAACGGTTGTTCATAAGGTATGTGGCGCTAGGAATGTTTCATTCAACACATGGCTGAGTATATGATTACATCACTATTTTGTCTTCAAAGTTGCATTGTACTTATTGATTTGATATGAATTTTTTGTGAATTAGGACATGAAGGACATCTTAACCATTAGCCTTCTGACAACACCAGATTCTGCCCATGCACCTAGGGCTGAACAAGGTCAAATGGCAAGTCCATTTAGTCTGATCATGGTATGCCTTTAGCGTTATTCAGTAAGTATGAATTTTGAAATTTTCTATAAAATGATGAATGGATTTTTGCCCATTTTGAAAGACTGTCAAACCCATTATTTTAGATATTCAGCATAGCAAGAAATATACTAATATAGATATAAGAATGAATCTGCACTGCGCTTTTTAAAAACATATGCTCTATTGAGTAATTTTCAAATTCACACATCTAAGCCAAATAATAAGATCTACTGTAGATATACATAAGTATGTATACATATGTTATAAATTCATTGACATGTTTTATAGATCAATTCAAGTAATGCACTTTAACATATCATTTTGCCAACATTTAACATTCTAAATCATTGCATAAACGGTTCAAGCATCTTCTAAACAGTCAACTGGCATGGCGTGATATGTACCCCAATTGGTATGAGGCAAAATGTAAAAAAAAATATCTCCATAAAACTAGCTTTATACTACAACGTATAATCATCACAATATTCGAACAAATTTCTCTATTTAAATACATATATAGCCTTATTCTAGCACCTTTCTATTTTCAAATAAACATATCGCATTTTTCGAACACCTTTTATTTATTAAAAAAACATAGCATATTGCACCTTTCTCTTTTAAAAAACATAAAGCATTATTCGAACACCTTGTTAGAAAAAATATAATAGCATTATCCGAACACCTTTCATTTACAAAGAAAACATTAAGCATTAATCAAACACCTTTTCTTTTTTCAAAAACGTATATGATTATTCGAATACCTTTCTATTTTCACAAAAACGTATATGATTATTCGAATACCTTTCTATTTTTAGGCCCCTGGAGCGGGGCCAGTTTTAACCCCAGGGCTTTTATTTGAACAAAGTTGGTTGTATATGTTTGCATGTATATATATATATATATATATATATATATATATATATATATATATATATATATATATATATATATATTTATATATATATATAAATATATATATATATATATAAACATATAATATATACATATATATATATATATATATATATACATACATAATATGTATATATATATATGTATATATATATATCTATATATATATACATTTATATATATATATATATATATATATATATATATATATATATATATATATATATATATATATATATATTTATATATAAATATTAAATATATATGTGTATATATATAATATGTATATATCTAAAAAAAAAAAGTCAAGCTAATGAATGACCCCCCGGGGCGGGGCCAATTTTGACCCCAAGGCTTTTATTTGAACAAACTTGGTAGACACCCATGAGAACATGTTTCATGCTAAATATCTTAGCTCTAGCTCTTTGAGTTCTTTAAAAGAAGATTTTTTAAGTTTTTACTATATGCACATAAGGAAAATCAATGACCCCCGGGGGCGGGGCCAATTTTGACCCTAGGGCTTTTATTTGAACAAACTTTGTAGACACTCATTAGAAGATGTTTCATGCTAAATATCTTAGCTCTAGCTCTTTGGGTTCTTTAGAAGAAGATTTTTTAAATTTTAACTATATGCATATAGGGAAAATCAAAGACACCCTGGGGCGGGGCCAATTTTGACCCTAGGGCTTTTATTTGAACAAACTTGGTAGACACTCACTAGAAGATGTTTCATGCTTTATATCTAAACACTAGCTATCTGGGTTTTTTCAAAGAAGATTTTTAAGTTTTTGCTATACACAGTCATATAAGGAAAATCAATGACCCCCCGGGGCGGGGCCAATTTTGACCCCAGGGCTTTGATTTGAACAAACTTTGTAGACACTCACTAGAAGATGTTTCATGCTTAATAGCTAAACTCCAGCTATTTGGGTTTTTTTAAAGAAGATTTTTTTAAGTTTTTGCTATACACATATAAGGAAAATCAATGACCCCCGGGGTGGAGCCAATTTTGACCCCAGGGCTTTTATTTGAACAAACTTGGTAGACACCCATTAGAACATGTTTCATGCTAAATATCTTAGCTCTAGCTCTTTGAGTTCTTTAAAAGAAGATTTTTTTAAGTTTTTACCATATGCATATAGGGAAAATCAATGACCCCCTGGGGCGGGGCCAATTTTGACCCTAGGGCTTTGATTTGAACAAACTTGGTAGGCACTCATTAGAAGATGTTTCATGCCAAATATCTAAGCTCTAGCTCTTACGGTTTTTTAGAAGAAGATTTTTTAAGTTTTTCTTATTGGTTGCCATGGCAACCAGAGTTTTTAATGGAATTTAAATTTTTGAACAACTTTGAAAGGGGTCCACCTAAGGATCATTTCTGTAAAGTTTGGTTGCAATTGGCCATGTAGTTTAGGAGGAGATGTTGTTTGAAAAGTTTGACGCCATTTTTTGAAGGACGCACGACGCACGACGGACGCAGAGTGATGACAAAAGCTCACCTTTGAGCACTTCGTGCTCAGGTGAGCTAAAAACGTATATGATTATTCGAATACCTTTCTATTTTCAAAGAAAACATTTAGCATCATTAGAACACCTTTCTATTTACAAATAATATATGGCAACACATAGCATATAACAGATACAAAATATACTTCACACCGTTAAGTCATTTCATGACATTATTCATTTTTAAAAAGCAAAGAACACACATTCAAAAGTCTGGCCCAGTTATTTTATTTCATCTCATATTCATCTTATAAAAATATATACATGTACAGATCATAATCTGATCTTTCTCCCCTATTCTTCATTTCAGTATATCATTCCTTTCTTACTTAATGATACAAATTTTAAAATGTGGTCTTGTTATTTCATTTAACAATAATAACAATTATTTTAACCCAAATGATCAACACGTTCATAATACATGGTCCAGTTATTTTACTTAATCATACGAACAATGTTTACTTACAGATATACACAATAATTGTAATATTGTCATTCATTATACACATATAAAATAAACACTATATATAATAGTTATTTCCTGAAAGGGACTCCACTGAGGGTGTTTCTTTACATGACTGGACTGGACTTTTTTTTTCGAGATTAATGTTCCATTTGATGTAGGTCTAGATCAATAACTTGTGTGCAAAATTTCAAATCATTTCTTCACTCCGTTTTTCCAGAATACAAAAGATAATTAATCTAATTGTGTGAAAAATGACACAAATTGAAAAGCGTTGCAAATTAAGCTAAGAATAGCCCAATAATACGATTTTTTTTCAATAAGACTTTGAACATCTATCAGTTTCAATTGTCTCAATTAAACAATGTAAGAAATTTAAATTATATACATGCATTTTTAGGCTTTTCGACCTCAGTGGAGTTCCTTCCAAACATTTTTACTTACATATTTACACTATATGATATGATCCAGTTTAATTATACCCATCAGTTGTACGGAAAAACACTATACATTGTTCATTTTAATATATATATTTTTTAATTTTCTACAAAAAGATGGAAACAAAATGCCCAGTGCGTGAAATACATATTCTTTCTTGAATCACACCCAACTTACTATTTACACAAGAATACTTATCCAAACATGTATAACTTTTAACCGTCCTCATTCATTCAATACTGTTTTAGCTCAACACCATGCAATGGAATGTTGTGTATTATTTGTTGTCTAAAGTATGTGTGTGTATTCACTGCAAACATTGAGTTTATCCACATACCCGTTTCACCTACAAATGAACAAGAAGCATACATAAGTTAAAATGGATGGGCATTATAATGCAGTTGTTGTAAAAAAACATATATATAGAAATTATTTATGTCATTTATATTTGTTTCTGTTAAAATGAATGATACAGTGCGTTTCTGATAGTTTTTGTCGCAACCGTTACATTAACACATTGTAGGGACTCCACTGAAGATTCATAAGTCTGAAAACATAAAATTGGAATTTCTCACCAAGATGAACTGTGGGCTCTTAAGTTAGAAAGTTATGCAAAAGATGATTGACAAATATACTCCGAAATAAATTTAAAATCGTATTTTGTGCTATACTTAGCCCGATCTGAAGCTTTTTTATATTTTATTTATCTATTTTTTTTGTCATTTTTTACATTTTAATTAGAATAATTATTCCGGAAAGAAAGAGAGGGCGAATGATCTGAAATGTTGCACTCATTCAAGTTATTTTGTTAGACAATCATTAAATAGAATATTAATTTCTAAAAATTATATCCATTTCCTTCCGGTCAAAACACCTCAGAGGAGTCCCTTTTATCATTTACTAGCGTAAACGCGAGCAATTTCATACGTTTTTGTTCATGCAATTTGTTCTTGCTTATAACCATGATGTTATATTAAGATGAAACAGTTCATGATTAAAATCACAACTTCAGATGTTCCATAGAGAAGAAATAATGATTAACATCACGCGAATGAAAATAGTAATATTTTTGTGGCACATTTCCACCTCCGCGTGAAAACTCTCTGATTAAAACAAAGGAAAAGGCAAATAACAAAAACAATAGTCCTAACAGGCTCAGTTATCAATATTTGGATAGCAAAGCAGCCATTTAAAAAAATTTCTTTGTGTGACAACTTGATTTACGTGGGAAGAGATCTTTTCAATCATTGTATTGAAAATACGCGCGCGCAAAGTCCTTAATTAAATCAAAGCATTTCAACAAAATGAATAATTTCAAAGAAAGAATTGTAGATTTTTTTGTTTTCGTGTATAACAACAGTTTACTAATGAAGTAAACTTTTTTCTTAAAAAGACATATAAAGCATATAATATTTGTTATGTCATTCATTTCTATTTAAAGAATTTAAAATAAGTAAAAATAATTTAACTTCAAAATATCACATGATGATCGTCATAAAAGTGTGACAAATCGTTAGAAAGACACGAGATTAAGCTGCGTGGCCGAGTGTTTAACGTGTATGACTAATAATCTTCAGTGCTGGCCACGTAAATTCAAACCCTCTTAGGGGAAATATTTCCTTCATCAAGAAACTTCATATTCATTACAAACAAACTAGTAATAACTAACCTCTTACAATTTAAACAGTATTTATTAATCATGAGTTAAGTATCATATGTTTGGCCAACATAACTATTATTCCATTCTTTCATTGAAAAATTTGCTATTAAAATGACCATTGATGAAAACTGAAAGCAATTTTGTTATTCATAAGTTGAAAGATATTTAATAAAGTGAAATAATTTGTTGTTTTGTTGACGTCATTGTAGGAGCTATATTTTATCTCGTCTAAAATGTATCTGTTACACAGGGAATTCATGCGACTGAAGTAGTCAAGTTAAAATGTATATTTTTAATCAAGGCAAATTAAGACAAAATTCTTAATATATAAAATCTTGAAAAAAACTCACATTTTACATTTACAGATGTTTACTCTCCAAATATTCTATCAGAACAGTCTGGAAGAGGCCTTTTTGGACACCGGGAGTCGTAAGAATGCCTCCGAAGCTTTGGGGTATCACTTTCCGTGTCATCGCTGTCGTCATATTTATCACGTCGTTCTGTATATGACCTCATCAAGCTGCTGATAGGCGACAATTTATTTCCTTGTTGAGAGTATTTCTCAGCTTCAAGTCTATATTTCTTTATTTGTGTAATCATTTGATCTGATGGCAATAATGGCGGCGTAGGGGTAGAACTTAATCGCGAAATCAGAGGAACGGAAGCATCCGTGGAACGGCCTTCTAATGTTATGATAGGAGAAGCCGTGTTGCTGCTACAAGTGGTCGATTTTGACTGCGTTGAAATTTTGTTCGTCAGCTTATGAGCGGCGGCATCTTTTGAGGCTCTCCTCAAATAAGCGGCGGAATGTGCAGAACTACGACGACGTGAATAATCATAGACCTCCATGCCAGACCTCAAACTCAATATTGCTGTGAAAAAAGTTTAATTAAATACTACTGAGCTTGCAAAACAAAATTTAATTATCTTTAGGTTTATATTTAGTGGTGTGTGAAAACATATATCAAATTACAAATCACCTGCTGGGTTTATTTGTTATTTTAACATCCATTTCAAAAACAAAACTAAACATTATAAATTGCGACATTAAGTTCTATAAATATAATGATATATCATGCGTACAGACATTATACAGTTATCATAAGATAATTATTTTAAGATAATTTATAGTTTCAAGGACACATAAAATATGATTATTCGTATCAGTGTTTTCGTTTTAATTAAACATCGTAAGATTTTGATATACCCACGGTGTCTCTAAAATTGCGAAAATAACTGAAGGTTAAAAATTATATACTGGTTTATAAATATAAATTTTAATGTTCTTTTCAATGACTTGTCAGAAAAACAAAATTACAGATATAAGCGAGAGAGCAAAAACATAAGGAGTCTTTGCCTGCCTTACCTTCCTTGAAATTCTTGTTAAAACCAGCATAAATCAGCGGGTTTACAGCACTGTTGGAATAAGCAAAACATCCAGCCAGAAATTGCATTGTAAAGTACCATTCTTCTAGCTGTAAAATAGATATTATTAACGATACATTTACAATAGAAAGTCTACACAATGCAGTTTAGTAACGTCAGAGAAATTAGTTATATATAACATTTAAATTTCAATTTTCCAATAAACTGTCTCTCAAAGATAAATACGAATTGGAATTTTCAATATCAGCAA
The DNA here is from genome assembly GCF_026571515.1 of Ruditapes philippinarum. Classification (NCBI taxonomy): domain Eukaryota; kingdom Metazoa; phylum Mollusca; class Bivalvia; order Venerida; family Veneridae; genus Ruditapes; species Ruditapes philippinarum. Next base: position 110,187 of record NW_026862544.1, read on the forward strand.
GATAACGAATTTATGTTTTTATAATCTTCAACGAGACGAAATGCAAGCAATTTTTGATACTGAGATTGATTTTTTTCAGGGGACGCAACTATGATCAACGATTTCGGATTTGAACAGGAAAGGGAACCAGAAAATGCTTATACTCACTCTGTCCCGTGTTTCTCTGAGCTCACTGTAGAGGAGAACTATCTGATATGGGAGCCAACACACGCCAAACACTGCCATTATTGTCACCAACATTGCTATCACCTTCATTAAAAGTTAAAATCGATTTATATTTATTGACTTTCATTAAGATATCTTTTGAAATAATAATATGAAGAAAGTTAAAAAAAATCTGCTCTGAAAAAAGCGTAATATACATATTTGTTTTATCATATTTATCATTTATGCATATATAGTGGTTGTATCTTTAAAACTCATCATTCGTTTACACATTGCGACTGTTTACCTTTCGTTTGTTCTTTTGCTGTGCTGCATGCCCGGCATCTACTCTCTCTCCAGGAATCTTATTGGCTTTAAGTTTTCGGATTATAATGGAGTAAGCCAACGCCATTACACACATTGGAAAAAAGTACATCACTGCTGAAACAAACGTGAAGTAGATTGTTCGAGCAGGCATGTATTCAACTGTGTAGTTTGTGCCCGGAATCAATTTAGTTTTCACCGGCCATGAATCGTCGCACCATCGTTCGGTATGATCCTGCCATTGGCGTTCTTTAAGCTCTCTAAACCATAACAAAGGTGCAGCAATTGCAAATGAGCAAACCCAAATACCAGCTATTGAGAATCGAGCTTTTCTTCTCGACATATGAGCTTTTAAGGCAAAAACTATTCCGAAGAATCTGTCATAGGCAATCAAGGTCAGGGATAGCACACTAGCTATAAGGCACAAAACTGAAATTAGAAGAATGAAAAAACATATTTAATTCTGGTTGCAGATTTCATTAGCGATTTAGTTTCAATTTCTCAGTGTGTGTTATAAAAAGTTCACTGTTTTTTTTTTCTAAAAAACAATACACATTGTAAAATATGAATGACAATTTTCCGTACATGAAACAGATTGTGATCTTCAAGCTGTTCTTTCCTAAAATGTGTTAGGCTCCAATCTATTCACTATTTTGGACACTTCATTGCCACCAACCTTTCGTGTCCTTTTTTTTAAAAGCTTCATGCTCAGGAACTGCCAAAGCCACTTACAGGAATCAAACAATTACCCCTTGCATTTACCTCTTTTCTTTGACAACTTTAATGTCTACCAAACAGTAATGTATACTCTGTATTGATAACAATATTTTCTATTTTTATGAGGGATATATTTTAGCAGCATTTAGCTTGAATTTGACTACTTTTTTATTGCATAATATATCGTCAACTTTTATTCGTCCTATTCATAACGCATTTAATGGTCATTTTTGTGCAAGGGTTACTCAAAATGTCGGTTTAAACGCATGGAGTGTTTGTAAATGTCATTTATAACGCAAATAAACACCACCGACTGCTGAGTACAATTCAAAATAATACGTGTTCACGTCACTAGATCTCTATGGCAACAGACCAAATGCTGAGACATAATATATCCCGCTAATTTATCGTTAAAAGATTGATTAACTGCTGAAGTTTTGTTTGTTTTGAATGAATTTATGAGCTAGTTCAAAGACATGCTCCTCTAATTCTTACTTATCATCACCACAATAAGTAACATTTTGGATAATATAAAAAACAACATCAAAATTAAAAAAATAAATCTTTTAAAAAATAAAAACAAATGTATTTCTGAGGCTTAATGGGCCTGTAAGCAAATCCGTTAGATTTTTATACCTATTCATCCAATTTAAGAGCAATTAAGATAAGTAATGTAAGTATTAAGCAAATTAATCACGTCAGAATAAAACGCTGGTTTTAATATGGAATTAAAGTTTATATACATATACTTTCTTCTGTTATAAGTATGTAATTTCTGTAACACTTAAAGATCCCGTATGTTGTAATTAAGGATGTAACAACAGTTCAGTGAAATTTTATATGTTTATACTAATAATTAGTCTTCTTAAACAATTTTCAAACATCTGCGCAGTCTGATCAGGATCCATGCTGTTCGCTTACCAACTCTATTACTTACAAGTAGTGAAACTGATAGCGAACAGCATGGATCCTGATCAGACTGCGCGGATGCGCAGGCTGGTCTGGATCCATGCTGGTCGCAAACCCATTATGTTGGTTTTGTCGTGACAAGGCTCATATGTACATGCATTCATTTCTTAATGAAAAAATTGGCTTAGACTTTATGGAAAATAAATGTCTAATTACCCCCCTTTATTTACATGAAATGTAAACTCGGAATAATGCTTTTTGGGATTTACAGTATTGATAAATCTTTATTTGTGCATTAAATTTATTATAATTATAAAATCATAAACAAACTTTAAGATTTTCCAACAAAATCAGTTGTTACAATAATGCGTGTCTAAAAACTTATTCAGCTCAATTTTAATCTGTACAGATATGTATGATCTACATATATGTATCTCTGCTGGAAACAGATACAGTACAGCGATATTAATAGAAACATGTTTTTTTCTTTTTATAACCTTAATGGCCACTCTGTATTTGAATAGTTAATATTTCTATCAACAGAAGTAATCCTAGTGCAATTGCATTTGGGATCGAATATCCTTTCTATAAACAAACTTGTTTACATGCATTTAAATCTTCTTTGAGATGATGACGTGTTAGCCCCAGCGTTGCTTTGGTGACATTAAAAACCCGAACAGTAAAAGCAAAGAATATTTTATTTTTTACAAAATGTACCTGTCTTGTATAATTTACAATATTAACACTTTTACATTAGCTGATAAAATCACGCGGTGTATTTCATTTTTTGCAGGAATAGCTTTGTACATGTCTTAGATTTAGTATGGTATTATGCAATTGAAATGTCGTTCTGAGTGTACTGGATACATGACCCCATCAATGATTAATTGTGATGACGATGATAAATCTTCTAAAGTCTTTCAATATGTTTGATTGTTTTGTGTGATTTTAAGCCACACCGGCATTGTAAAGGTCATATTGTGATTTTCCTGATCGCAGGTGCCCCTTGAAGCATGATTTAAGGCGCGACTGGGTACCTGAGTTTAAACAATCTACCTCCCGTAAGCTAGTTGGATAGCTTTTCCACATGAAATAATCCAAAGTCCCTACCGGGATTTGAACCCACAGCAAAAATGATAAGTTATAAGTTGTCGGCGACCTTAAAATACAATGCTAAACACGGGAATGGTATATAAATGTAAAAGTATTTATACACAAGTCAAGTATTCTGCTTTTTGATTAATGATAACTGAACGCCAAATAAGAATGTTTAATAGTTTAAATGTGTTTAAAAAGACACTCACTCTATCAACACGATATAACTAAAGCTGTGTACGGATGCAGTCTGGCTAGCTACATTTCTGATATTCTTGCTTGCTTACCATATAAATTTCTTCAGATGTCGTCATAACTTTAGAGGGTAATGTTCAGGACCAAATTTCAGTAACGACAGAAATATTATCAATGTAACCCAGAGATCATGGGTTCCAGCCCTACTCGGGTCACTACCATGTTTTTTCAAACGACATCAGTACTGGTTGGTTCCAGGAAGCTGACTCGAAAGTGATTAATACAAGTTGCAAGAACTTGTTTCGCAATCGAGCTTAAATAAATATTTTTAAACCAAATATTATTAATGTAATAAAATCAACTCATGCTAAGAATTTCATCACAATGGCAAATGAACGTGTAAACTGAAGTACCAAATTCGTATTAAAATGTAGCCGTCGGTAATGATGCTTAATTTTGTGGAAATCAAAAGCATTATATTTGACAATGTATTGAAGAGGCTTATGACTCGTCAGCCAAAGGTTAGACGTATCGAAATAAATATTTACCATGTCCTGACATTGATTCATGATATATAAGAGCATAGAGCATAAAATGTTCAATACATAAAAACCGAGAGAGTCATTTAGTGATCCTGTAAGCATTTGTCGTTTTTTTGTTGTTTACCTATGCTACAAACAGATTTATAGATAGGATCTATCAACACAAATATGCTAAAGAAGGAAGGAAATTGTTATAAAGTAAAGAGGGTGAGGGAAAGAATTTGCTATGAAGTAAGTAAGAGATCATTGAACTAAATGTTTGATAGTTCTATACATGTACACTTTTAAAATGAAATTGGTCATACTTTAAGATTATACAATCACCAGCGCTTCTGTTATTGGACTACAACTTGTGATTTTCTGACTTTTTATTAAATTTAATGTTTAATTAAAGATCTAGTAAAATAAGTTTAAGAACGGGTCCAGAGTTAAAATTAAAAATTTGATAAAGTATAGAAAGTTTGTTTGAAAGTCATGCATAACATTTGCATGAATAATTCTAATTATTAATGAATCTCAATCAAAGTACAACAAATTTATAATACCATTAAACTTAATTCTGCTATGAAACTCAATAAGTTCTTAGCATTTTGTTTTCAAATCATTAAAGTTTTCGGTGTTTTCTTTTTAATTGAAAAGTAAATACTTTCGCAAAGAGTATTGCACTGATTACGAACAGCTAAAGTTTTAGGATTGTTTTGAAAACATTTGCCAAAGGTAAATAACGGAGAATAAGTGCGAACAATTAAATACTACTAAACCTGATGGTATATATTCATGTATGCTAGGGAATATGAATTCCGAAGAATTCTTTGTAGTTAAGGATAATGGGAGAAAAATTATTCTTTTTATGACTCCCCATATTTTCTGAATTTACTAGGTTAGAAGTAACTTGGCACACAATGAGCTTGTATTTTATTCCTGTATTCCTGCCATATTTTTGTACTTTTTCTAATACATAAAACATAATGTTATATCTATTACAAGATTTGTATAATTTTTACTGTGTATTATAAAACAACTAAACATAGATATAGAGTCAGTTTAATATAAGATTGTGTTTCATTTTATTGAACGTATTTTGCAAAAGTGTAATTACTATACCTGTGCACAAAATATAATATGATTATAACTGAAATAAGATAATTTGAACAACGTTTTCAAGGTGATTAGATCAAGAGATACAAATACATAAAACAATTTGAATGGGTTGAAAATTATTTAAAAACACATTATGATATTGTGTACTTGTTATACACAAACTATAAACTAACATTTATACTAAGATTAGAATTATTTTGAGAAAATAAAAACAACGTTTTATTGTATTAACAAAACGATTGAACATGAAGTTTGAGTAAAATAAAAACAGTATAAAATTAATGCTCTAAAATTTTCCTTCAATCTATTGCGTAGTTTTCATACACAAAACATCGTCTGAATTTTGAAAACTGTGTAAAATAATATTTTTTAATACATAGGCAATAAATATGGAAAACACGTAATTAATGTCTGAATGTAGTGTAAGAATACAAATATACCGATTTGTTTTTTAATATGCTTATTGTCACATGTACACTGAACATGACAAAAGATACACACCACGTAGTTTGATTTTTGTGTAAAACTGTGTTGAATATAATATTCCCAAAATACAAAGTCAATAAATATGGTAGACACGTAATTAATGTCTGTGCGTAGTGTAAGAATACAAACATAACGATTTGTTTTTAATATGCTAATTGTCACATGTACACTGCATATGACAAAAGGGGTTTTAATTTAAGGGCAACAACAATTTCTACGGTAGAATTGCTACTGCTATCTGTCCTAGATTTTTTTCAACCGGAAAACTTTTTAACATAATATTTTCACATTGTTTATTTAAGTTATACAAACTAGAAAATATTTCTTTATCAATCTATTTCTTATGAATAACATTCTTTTAATCCAGATAAGTTTCGGACATATTGTATTGTACAAAGCGGATGATTTTAGGTGAAAAAAACGATAAAAGCGGAAATAAAAATAATAAGTTGAAAAGTCCAAAGAGTCTATTAATTTTGAGGAAAAAAAACTGTGCCTTTCTAATCTAAAACACAGTTTTGAAGATAACAATAAACAATAATGTCACCACTTTAGCACTATATTATCTCCTCTCCTACATGCTGATTAATCATATATATAAATGTGAATGTTGGACTATAATGATATTTCCTAATATGGACAAAATACCAAACTAGATATCTAAACTTTAAAAAGAAATCAATCTTCTTTTCTCAATGTATCGAACGCTTGAATGTTTCATTTTCATGAAAAGAAATTTTACTAAATTTTAAATTTAGCAATATCCAATTATTGACCGTTTCTCAACGCCAAATATGAAATGATGATGTTATGTTTGAACAATGAATGAAAATGTGTCCTTTGATGCACATATAATTATTATAATTATTTCCGGTTTTGTAAGCCATAACCAGACATATTTTGCATGCAGACATTTTTGTTGTTAAACAATTGAAGGTTGATTAAAAATGCCAAAAAAGATAGATACCTTGAGAGAATGTGTTGAATTTGCAGAAGAATCCGCCAAGCACCCAGTTGTTGTTGTTGAGGTTGTTCACAAGATGGACCCAAGTACAAAACACTGTTACTAAAATATCAGCAACAGCTAGATTGACGATGTAAAAGTTTGTCGTGGTCCTCATTTGTCTGTGACGGAGCACGACAAGTATGATCAAGGTGTTGCCAATCAAGGAGAAGAAAATAATCATCGCATAGAGGTAGGACTTCAAAATCACCTCGTACAAAGGGACCTTTTTGATCTCCCCAAAGTACGGTATATTTTTGTAATCAAAAGTTTCATTTCCGTAATCCAAAGAAGATAATTCGTAGTATGTTTCATCAAACGTGTACATCGGCTCTGCCGCCATTGTAGCCGTCATGCATTAAAGTCGTGTTGTTATTTTCTGTTCACTCAAAAATCCTAAGTATGAAAAACTCCAAAAAGATTTTAAAAACCACTAAATTTTGTCTATTCCAATATTTCTTCGCAACAAACGTTACACAACTTTTATCAAAATAGTATTTTAAAAAAATTCAAGAAAAATTGCACTGTCGTTTTTTTTTCTTCTTTAAATATTCACATCTGTTTCTTTAACAAATTTATTTGTTTGATCTGTATACATTTGCTTATATCACGTTAGTTCTGTCAGAAAGCAACAGCTATGAAGACAGCTAATACTCGAGATAGAGCTATTTCCGATATAATAAAGTCATCTCTCATGAACCTGTTTAGTTACGGCTTGATTCTCCTGCCATTGGTTACAGTCAAACGCGATAATTATTGCTATTCCATTATCATTCACATTATTATCCTTCAAACGCTCTCGTATATCAATATCAATACCAAGTAAATGAATGATGAATTACAGCCTTCACAAAAGAATTCTTGAAAAACAAAACTGTTCACGTCAGCGTTTTATGTTTTTTTCTAGTTATGTAATATGAAGTATATGTCTTTATTTCAAACATGATTATAATTCATAACCAATAAACTTGCTGCGATTGAACCAGCAATAATCGAATCCAAGCTTATCAGTTTAGCCTCGTTTCCAAAGGAACAATACTTAATGCATATCATGTCTAGAATACTCTAGTTTTCAGTTAAAGAGTCCAAAATATCTATTTCAATTGCATATCGTATACAATATACTTTGTTTTCATTTTCAAGAGACCAAAAGATCTATATCGAATTCATATAGTACCTATCTTACCTACTTCCATATCAGCACAGATAGTGAAATAAAGAGGTCATTATATATTTTTGAGAAAAATACTTAGACGCGAATAGCGCCTCGTTCAGATGTGTACTCATTCAATAGAATTTAATCTTGTACTCAAAAGGCAGATAAATCAAATACCATAGTAATAATGAATAAAAAAGACTATAAAAATGAAGTTTTACGCCAACTTGGTAATGACGCATTCTACGAAAAATTGAGTTATAATCCAATGATCAACATTCAAGAAAATATAAGCAAATGTATAGAGGAACTAACTGAGAGAAACAATGCTATTGACCACGAATTCGACGTTTTTCCTAATGAATGTCGCACACCGTCATTTTACGTTCTTCCAAAAACGCATAAACAACCGAATGCTGATCTTCCGTTAAAATATCCGGGTCGACCTATAGTTTCCGCCTGTAATTCACCGACTGAGAATATTTCAAAATATTTGGATAGCATATTAAAACCGTATATGTTCCGACTCCCATCTTTCATTAAAGATACGACGGATTTTATTCAAAAAATTAAAAATGTGAAGTTGAAAAGCAAAGACTCATTATTAGTTACAATGGATGTATCTTCACTGTATACATGTATTCCGCACTCTGACGGCATAAAAGCATGTGAATATTTTCTAAATGAAGGAAATAGTGATCATAACTTACAAACACCAGTGCTCTCTAATCTTATACGGATAGTTCTTGAAAATAACTTTTTCGAATTTAATAATGAGTTTTTCATGCAAACGTGCGGTACTGCTATGGGATCATCTATGGCGCCAGCATATGCCTCCCTGTTCATGGGGAAACTGGAAAAGGACTTTATCGAGTCACGAAATATCAAACCGACGCTGTGGCTACGTTTCCTGGATGACATTTTTCTAATCTGGGACGATACTCGCGAGGAACTCGAGAATTTCATTCGTGATCTAAATGATTTTCATCCGACGATTAAGTTTACGCAAACCATTTCCAGTTCATGTGTTGATTTTCTTGATGTGCGTGTTTCCAAAAAATAATTGCACTCTTTCAACGAACATATTCGTGAAAAACACTAATAATCATCAGTATCTTCATTATACCTCTTGTCACCCAAAAGCATGCAAGAATGGTATACCATACAGTCAAGGCAAGCGTTACCGCAGAATAATATCCGATGACAGTACATTCAAGGACTCTCTAGTTGATTTGAAAGACTTTTTTCTGAAACGTGAATACCCGAAAGAAGTAATTGACAATGCATTTGAGAAAATTAATTCTATGAGTCAAAATGAGGCACTGCGACTCACAGAAAGTAGCCAATCTAATTTTGTCATACCATTTGTTGTTACTTATAATCCTCATCTTCCTAACATTGGTCACGTTTTAAACAAATATTGGGACTTACTAAAGTTGTCAAAAAGTGAAACTGTAAAATATGTTTATGAGACTTACAAACCTATTGTTGCGTTTAAGAGACCCAAAAATATCCGTGATCATATTGTGCATTCTAGTTTTTCAAAGCAAATGTCAATTCATTCATCTTCTCCTTGTAGCAGAAGTAGATGTTCTCATTGTAATCGAATTACTTCGGATGTATCTTTTGCAAGCAGTGTCACAGGCGAAAAATATACACTGAGAAACCCTACAAACTGTTCTACAAATAATGTTATTTATTTAATCTCCTGTCAAAAATGCAATATGCAATATGTTGGCCAGACATCTCAACCGGTTTCACGTAGAATGAATAGTCATAAATTTGATATTACAAATTTCAAAGATCCAGCGTTTTCAACTCTTGTTGCAACGCATTTTAATTCAATTGATCATTCATTTAATGACTTTTCATTTTTACCGTTTGAGATTGTCAGCGACACAATGGAGCGTCTATGTAGAGAAACCTACTGGATTCATAAGCTTAAGACGTTTTCACCAGCTGGATTAAATGCAAAAATTATATACGACATTTAATTATTTCCGTAAGTTCTTTTGCGTAGACATTCCATTATAAATGGTTATATACTTTTTCCAATATAATATTTCATCTGTTTTATGCATGTATACACGTTACGTAACATTCACGTTGTTTCCTATTATTGTTTTTTATGTATTTTATATAGGAAATACTTGTATTTCATAATCCGTGAATGTTTATATACATATATATCTAAATCTTTATTAACTTTATTAATTTTCAAACTTATATTAATTTTTAATGAAATTTAATATAACGTAACGTAACAATGTATGTTTCCCGCCATCTCGGACGGTGACGTCATGTGACGTCTCTTCCTGTTTATTCACTTCCTGTTTATTCACTGACGAAGAACATATTTGTTCGAAATCGATTTGAATATTAAAAAAAATAACTGAATGTACGCGTGTGGTTGTTCTTTTTGGATTCATATCTTGTACTCAGTAATATAATTTTTATAATAACCTCATACTATCCTCACCCAACTAAATAATTATGTCAATTTGTCAACACAATGCGCCAAGCGATCCCTTATTATAATAATATAGAAATTGTGAACACTTTGTGACATTTAAGGTTGATATAATTTAGGCACATTGACCGCATTTAGTTCTCGTCCAAAAGCATTTTGTGTCAAACTAAAATGTTCACTGTAATCACCAGCAATATAGATGTCCACAGATAAACAGCCAGCGAGGTTATAAACTTCGTTGGCGTGTTTATTTAGCAGATCATTTGCAAAAAAAAGTTTTCCAAGTTCAGACTGGTATTTAAATACTAGATATTTAAGTAAATTTTGTTTGTAATCATGACCAAATAGCTGAATTATTTAAAACTGCAGTTATGTATAAATATCTATCTCCTTTCAAGTATTTTATTTTGAAACAACAGATCATGCTTGCCAATGATCCCGTAGGACCAGAAAATATAGCAAACACTGAATTAAAGTACAGGGCAACTTTTTACAGCTGCACACGGCACCACTTGACACCTGCTGTAAACCCTTGTGCAATTGTGAAAATCAGCCTCATTCACTAATAAAAGGAGGACAAATGGACATTTAAAACACATTAAATAGAGTATTTAGTAAAGGGGGTACTAATGAAATTTTGCAAACTTATTATAGTATACCAGTTTCATTTAGAACCGATGCTTTAGGACACAATGAAAATATCAAAGGTTATATTATATCGTCTTGCCAAAGCTGTATTCACATAGCTTAACATTTTTAAGAATATATATGCTGGCAGAATAAAAGTAATTGCTAGTCTGATACATGTAATTGATAATTATAGTTTAGAACTATTGCCATCGACGAAAATATTATGGTTGAAAAAAAAGCTTTAAGTATAGGTTTTAGTTTAATATTAGAACGTATTTACAAAATTAAATTGGCCAGTCGCGACCATTTTAATTTTGTATATACGTACAAAATTTTTTTGACCAGCTTAGTGTTTTTTATCATTTTGATGAACAGTCGATTTACAAGACTGATTAGCAGTTTGTCGATTTACAAAGTAAATGTGTTACGATTCATTTGAAATACTGCATACTCATATTTGACAGAAAAATAATTTGAAACACTAAAAAAGACCTATGTTTATCAATATTTGGACAACAGCGTTTAAATACAAAACACTCAATATACCCCTATATTTACTGATACGTAATACGCCATTGCTGAGCAAACATACAAAAACTCAGCTTAATATCATTCAAATTTATTATACTGGACAAATTATAAAAATAAAAACTACGGTCCACGTTCCAAGCCTCCAACGTCATAAATACGTGACATTATGTTAATGTTTGCTATTTTGACCTCTGCAAGGGATACACTTTAAATGTAAAACCAATTTCTTACACGAGGCATACACATATGTCTTTTGAAATTCTCAATACACTTAACTTTTAACAGTCCAAAATTTATGAGGTACTTAGAATTATTTGATGTCTGTTTTCTCAAATATCTCCACTGCTCATGTTCGCTTAACTTAAGCATCCCATTTGTGCTATTTTTTTTTCGTCATCTGCTACATATTTTTCATGACATTTGTAAAACAACGATCACAAAATGTTCTGGTACTTTTCCACGACTTTTAACTCTTTTTTGACTAAGAATCCTTCAGCATTTAATACAGAATTTGATAATAATCTGATCGGCAGCGCCATTGACAATCATCGTCATTTTACTGCGCTTATATGAACACTCTACGAAGGAAATGATGCACTGCATGTCTCACGATTTCGTTTAGCGGCAGACATATTGTAAATGTTAGCATCATAACATTAGGCAATTTTCTTACCCCCTATTGACCACTAACTCTGTTTTGAAAATAATGTGTTACGCTTGTTAAATGACGATTGTTGGCGTGGGCCGCATACGCACACCTGATGCCTGTATTAATGCTTTATTATATAATATATATTAACTATCTTTAAGATATAATAATGTTTATTTTTTTCAAATTGATGGTGATTTTAAATGTCAAGATTATTTTAGGCTTGGACGTTCTTTTTTTGTTTGTTTTTAGGCATTGTCCACGACTTGTTTGGGACAGCCCTTGTACAGCAATTTATTTTAGTCCGATTGCAAATGAAGCTATTAGCCTATAGACACACTCTCGAACTCAGTCTTCGACCAAACTAATGCAGAAGAATGAGTGTTAAGTTTTTGATCTAAGAAACAACTTATACATATAATATATAAATATATGATTACTATTCCTAGAAACATAATTTCTCTTTTTCAGTCAATTATTAATGCCATCATGTATTATTGTACACAATTTACTATTTTCTGGCAACTGTATATTTGTATGCACTTAACATTCCAATAAACATATTGTCAAGCTCCTGCAATAGTAGCATTTAGAAGTTTGTCCAAGGTTGTGTATAAGCTTTTCTGTAAACACGTTATCAAAAAGGCCAAGTGTTAAGCCGCACTGCGTCTGGTCAATTATTGATCGCTCGCTGATTAATAAGAAGGCGCACACGGATAAAATAGCGATGACCAATTCGTTCTAAGATACTTTATATTTCAAAATATAATTTCATGTTTGTTGCTCTTTTGACCAGATATTAACATTCTTATTCAGCTGTTTTTGTCTCTCAATAATTTTTTTTCTTGTATTCCAAATGTTTTAAAATGTAGGTAAAGTATTTTTAGACATAAATAACGCCAAAAATTACATGTTGTGTCTTTGAATTCGTGCAAGTCTGAGATATTTTAGAAGACTGCAGTACAGTTTTATTGAATTCAATGTTCTAAATTCAAAGTTTCATAGATATCACAATGGAAAGGGTAAACAGTACAATTTCAATTTTTAAAAGCTATACTAGAAAATGCGTAAAGTTGATATATTGATTGCATCTACTTCATAAATTTAAGCAGACTTTAATGATATCTTTAACTTAAACTAATTACGTGTGTAATGATTTGTGTAATTTCGGTATTTTCATGTCTTAAAGCTTCTTGCACAAGCCATCTATACATATTGTGAGTAATGGTTTTGTACATTTACTCGTTTTGGCCTATGATAATTAGTTGCAATTTTATTTCAAAGTACAAATATTTTCATGTTCTTTTAACGAATTTGTTCAATCGACAAATGTTCAATTATCTTGAACAATTTAAGCCCTGCTGTTGTAATATTATGTAAAAAAGGTGTCACTGACCCAACATGTCATTTTTATTTAATTTACTTTCTTTCTATATATAACAATATTCACAGTCGTCTTCCTTAAAATTCAAACGCTTTAGTCACTAGTATATATATCCCTTTATAAAAAACTAAGTTTCAAAATGGTTTGATTATATTTCCAAGAAGCATTCAGCACCTTGATTAATTGATTGAGAAAGGTCGTTCCCATCCAGTACAAAGGTATAAAGGATTGGCAAACCAATTAATTACCAATCTTTCCCTGCTTTTTAACCTTACTGTAATTTAATGAACTATCAAACAACAGGGAGCATGTATATACAGTTCATAGCTAGAAAATATGGCAAATCTGACGAGAAAAACATCAAAGATCACTGTTTTAACGATACGCCTGTCAAGGATAAAGAATGTTAAAGATAGTTTTCCTTTCCTTACAGCTAAACTTTAACGAATACATAATTCAAAGGAACACATACAAGAAAGTATTTTAGATTTTCCAGTTTGAATAAAGAGATGGATCCTGTCATCCTTAAAGTTGTAGGGAAACACGATTTACCACACGCTTTCTCTGTCGGAGACAGCAATCATACTACATGTATTTCCTTACTTTACAGACAGGATATGCAGTTTTACATAAGTTCCTACTAACGGTACAATAAAAACATTTAGATTATGCGCATTCTGCGATGAGTACATGTTTTTTTATATTTTATTTCTGCCGGCTTTACAAATATGAGTATATGTTTAAAAACAAAACAGTTGACTATATTTATATAACTTAGGACATGGACCAGAAAAAAAGATATTGAGTACTCCCACTAAAATAACCTGCAATACCCGCTCATAGTATTCTTTCTGCAACATTGCTAAGAAATAAAGAAAGAGAAACATGAGTAAACATTTGAAATTACATTTTGCCCCTATAACCACAGGAAACCAATATTGACGACACGTAATACTGGTTTCAAAAAAGTGAAAATGGTTTCATTGCGGAATATGGCCAGTTCTTTATAATAGTAAATCTTGCACAAAACAATTTTCAGCAGCATTTATTTCAAAAATATATCGGAACATGCATTAAGAATGCCATATTATTATTTCAAAGCAATGTTCATCATCTTTGGTTCCAAGCATATTCATTTATATTTTTAAAAAGAAATATAAATCTTTAAATTTGTAAAAAAAAATGCTGCTGGCCCGTTTGAAAATTCTTCCGAATAGTTAGTTTAAACTTTTATCAAGTCTGTTAAAATTTAAGACAATAACGAACAATTTCAATGCCTTTATAGGGTCTACAATGTATTTCAGATTGATATAAAGTTTATACCAAAATTTGATCCCTTACTAGACAGATGAATGGTCAAAAAGTCGGATGATAGAAGCAAGTTTAAGTTTAATATGTAATTGCATAGTATCTTAAATTTCCTAGCGGCATAAGTATCTTGTACTTAATTTGAACTCGTGTGTGTCAATATTTAATAAGTTATTATAAGTATCTTAACCGCTGCTATCCTGGAAGTCAACCGTGCCTATCTCTAGATAGCGTACAATTTGTATCCAAAATTATACTTAATATGTGGATCCTGAATAAATAGCATACAAGTTCGTTATTGCAAGACAGGACAACCACCGGATAAGTAATTTATAAAACCTGGTAACCATGTTTGTTAAAGTGTTTTTAACTTTCTTCCAACTGATTGTGTCTCAAATGGTTTCTTATGTAATTCGATGTACAACGAGATCATGCATGGCTATTGTGAATCGCAATAGAGGTCAACAAAGATGCTGAAGGACAAGCAAAAACAAAGGTCAATAACTATTACCAATCGATTTTAAGATTATGCACATCATGTGTAATAACATTTTATACTGCTAATGAAAATGTCAGTTTTTCTACATTATTGACGTACTAGTCTCTAATATAAAAGGACTTTTGTAAGTAAATATCAAATTAAAAAAAAATGTACTTATAACTATATATTAGTAGTCTAATTTACACGACATGTGTTCTCTTGTCATATTAAATGAAACTAGAAAAACATGATTCTGTTTGTACCGTTTCATAATCTTCATATATCTCAATTTCTTTGTTAATCTTTTGTTAAAGTTTACTTTAATCGGAGAATGTAGTACATCAGTTTATGAGCTGCTTAAGGATGCAACGTGTTATTTAATGTTTTGTGGGTCAATTGCGTTGACAGAATTGTTAAATGAATTAATGTCAAACTGCACGAGCCAAAGATGTTCGTTCTTGAAAAAGAAACGAAAACATCAAATTTAAAGAAAGACATCAACAACCACAATAGAAATTAATAAAAGTAATATAAGGAGAAAAATTCAAACTTACAGTACGGGTGTTCATAAAAATGCAAACTTACTAAATTGATAATTAACATGGAATCGTTATTCACAATAAAGTGCTCTAATTTTTGCCTATACACAAAATTCTAATTTTCAAATCCGTTTCAAAGTACGTTTTAATCGTCCTCATGTAGCACATATTCTCAAGGCCTTCTGAATGGGTTACAAGCTATATACCATTTGAACTCAATAAAAACTTACATTTTTCTTAGTATCTCTCAATCTGTAAAGAACTTTGGTAGAAAACTTTAAAAAGTTGATTCTATGTGCAATATCATCTTTTCAACATTTTGCGAGTTTTGGCTTCAGCTATTCTTTTGAAACCTACCTTTAATTCTTTTCAGTTTTCGATATAATCTTGGGCTTGAGCTTTGGAACAGCAGTTATATATTGTAAAAAATATTAAAACATTTGAAACAGCACATGCCATTTTACTAATGTTAATGTTATACAATAGGAACTTGGAGAACATGCTTTGAGTATACATTGTATTATGTTGATCTTGATCCTTATAATAACAATTTATGTATAGTACATGTAAGCGGTGATCGTTTTCTGTTCAGGCCAAAAAATAAAGTGTCATACATGTATAATTGTCCCTAAAGTATTGATATCCATAATTAAAGATACGATGATTTTTTTATGTTGTGCATTAAGGTGTAAATTTAGAATAATATGCCGCCTAACATATATATAACTTTAAGGAAAAAGCAATTTCATTTTTGAAAGTTATAATTTTTTCAATCAAAAAAGAAACCGAAAAAGGCCATATTATGTAATGGAATAGAGTTTCTTAGAGGACGTATCATGCACTAGATATATAAAACAACATGCTAGATTGAGTACTAAATTCTAACAGAACGATCTAAAGGGAACATCTCAAACCTCTATTGATGTCTATAAATCTAAAAGCAAATTAAATGGTTTTGAAAGTGTTTATTAAACGATGTGTGAAATAAGAAGATTTGTGAATAATAAGATTTGCCTTCAATAAAATGAAATATTTTATCCAGTTCCAAAATTTAAAGCAAAACGTTAGTTTTTAAAGGGATGGTTTATAAGAGGATTAATCTTATTTATGGAGAAAACAAAATATAAATCACACGGGACTAGGTGTTTTATCTAATGCTCGTCCTTCATTTCCCACTAACAAGTGGAAAATAAGTTTTGTCTAGACTTGTGTTACGAAGCATCATCATTGAACAACGATATGTTTGCCATACCTTTAACTTGACACCTATAAAGAAAGTTTATGCTCAACTGTTGTTAAACATTCTCACAAAAATATTTAATAGTGACATTTCTTCATGTCGGAGGAATTACTTTGAAAAAAAAGTAAAATAAATGATATCTTTTTGGGCTTACACTACATGGGTCTTGTTTAGACTTTGATTTTATGCATTAATTTTGAAACACCCCTTGTAACTTAAATGAAAAATTAATTAAATAAAAAGATAAAAAAGGCGACATGGCTGAGTGGTTAACTCATCAGACTTGAAATTCAGAGACTGCTGAGTCCACGTTGTTCAAACCCTGTAAGAGACAAGTCGTTAACTTACACTCATTGCTTAGTACTGATTGGTTCCAGTAACCCATCCGAGAGTATAATTTAAAAGCGTATACATTTCTCCATAACTGAAAGAAATTAAATTTTGTAGGAACGAAAAAGAAAAAAAGAAAGAAAACAAACAAACAAAAATAACAATAAACTTAAAAGTTGAAACGTTATGATTTCATCCTGGCCCATTCTATTTAAAATGTTCTGTCAACCGTAAGACGGTCAATATATCTTATTAGGAGGCTTATTGTGCATAGAGGAACAACTGTTGTATTTTTTTAGTAAGGCAGTTAAGTCGCCAAAATTTATTAAGACCTGTAAAAGTGCAATGAATTAGATGTATCGTGTCGATGGTATTAAAATGACATAACAATAGTATTTGCTGGTATTTCTTTGATGCATGAATTTTTTGCGGGTGAATCGATACACAAGACCAGATTATACCAATGTGGTTATTGATAGGATGCGTATTAGTAAAATAGTTCTCGCTCGTAATTATTAGCCGATTCTGTGACAGTTGACATTAATACTTGTCAAGAAATACATTGCCTTTGGGGTTTAAGAAGTAAGATGAAAATAGCATGCTCATTATGTTCAATTAGCAGGAAAATAATTGTGAATGAAGTCTTCTGTCAAAAAGCGCCCCATTAATTCATTTATTTGACATAATTGTTTTTGTGTTGTGATACCGGAGTTTTAATTGTGTATTGTTTTACGTTTATATCAAGATACGGAAGTATAACTTTAGTTGGCAGCCTTTTGCGATCAGAGAGAATATAATCATTCTTATAGAAAATGTGTTGAAAAAAAATGGAATTTACCATATTTACAAAAGAATCTTGTTATCATATAGTCTTTACTAACATAAGTACTTTTAAATGATGCTTTGGTGGTAATTGTAAATTGGAAAGTTTAACAAACTGACGTTGTATGACAAAATACAATAGTTTGCGAAACTCATTTCATTTTCAGTCGTCATTGAACATGATTAGTTACATTGTCTGTCAAAAAGCCTTGTACACGTATCTATCTAGTATATACCATAATAGTCACAAATACATTCACGAAAACTTATTATATAAAGCATAACTATAAATATTACAGCATTACGAAGAATTAAAAATACTTTCGCCCATAAGGATAACTAAGGTCTTAACATTTCACAAATGGTTCATTATGCTCAACACATTATCATTAACCTAACATAGTTATATCTCATCCCTTTTAAATAAATAATCTACCAAACTATGTCCGCTTTAAAAATTCTATGTAACCTTGTATTTGAAGAGGCGACCGTGGAAAAATGGTTCAGGTCGTTTACTTGCCTTTCCAAGCAGATGCAGAATGATCGAATCCAACCAGGGACATTGGATTCATATGAAAAAGATGTTTAGCCAACTTAAAGAACGTCGTTGGCTCTACTCAGGTGACCCTCCGTGTCTGAAATAATGCACAGGGGACACCAGATGTTTTCTTCCAACGGTAAAGCTGGAAAACGGTCATACCACATTCACAGTTTTGGTACGACGTAAACCATCCTGTCTTTCCCCATCCTCCCCCGAAAAAAAGGACAAAAAAGGTAAAAGAAAAACAAACAAAAAACATAAAACAACAACAAAAACACCAAAAAACAACAACAACAAAACATCATTTTACTTGAAGGTATTTTTGTCAAAGGTTAAGTAATGGGTTCTGCATCAGATTCAATCACGAAGTGTGATCAGCTTTACTTAATATAAATCTGTTCTCAGCGAGAATAACAGAAAATACAATTAAACAAGTTTATTTCTATAAAAAGAAACATTTTTACATAAGACATGGAACACAGCTTTGGTCCCAGGAGTTCCTTCAGAAAGACAGGCTTTGTTTTAAATTGTTTTATCCTTTTACCATAATCAGTGTTCCAGAAAAAAGTAGATCGACGTTAAATTTACCAAAAACATATTCCCAAACCAATCGGGAATGGTTAAGAAAAAGAGTTATTAACATTTTATTCAGTTTAAATTTTCATTGTAACTATTTTTATTAATCAGACATTGACAAAAATCACTCACATTAACATAGTACATAAGGTTGTTAAAAGTGCTTTTTTCTAATTTGTTGTTTGTAAAGTATATAATTTTATGAAATCTGTCGGATAGCGGTTTGCATAAAATGCGAGTTGGTCTGATTTTTTTCATGACAGAAATATCAGAAATATCACAAATATAAAGAACATACGCCGATAATTCGTCATAAAACATTATATAATGATATTTGCGGTAACGTTATGCAACGTTTTTGTATGAATATTACATAAAGTATGACGTTAATGAACTATTGCTTTATTATTTTCCAACAATAAAACTTATTCAACTAACACAAAAAGTAACAAAATTGCTATGATAACTAAGCACCAAAAGCTGTATATAAAAAATCCATTACTTACGCATTATATAGAATCCTTTCATTAATTTGCATCAGCTGGAAATGAAAAATAGCTATTGCAAATAATAAAGACGACGATCAAGTCAGACGCGTTACGTAATTGCTGATTTAATAAATAAATTAATTAATAAATATATAATTGAATAAACGAATGATTGAATGAATGAATAAATGGGTGGATGGGTGGGTGGATGGATGGATTAATTAATTAATTAATTAATTAATTAATTAATAAGCAAATAGATAAGTTAGTTAATCAATTAAATAATTAATTAATTAATAAGATAGCAAATGAATAAAAATAAATAAATAATAAATAAATAAATAGATAAATAAATAAATAAATAAATAAATAAAATAAATAAATAAATAAATGAATAATAGCTTACGTCAAATGCCTGTTTAACTTTTAAAGGTTGATTCACCTGGTGATGAACCTCATATTAATTACGAGAATAATGTACATTTCTGTAGTTACTAATCTTGTTATAATCAAACGTGCATGCTTATTAGTAAAACATTAAAATCATTAAAATAATGACAACTCCAATCATTATAAAAAGATAACCAGAGTTAGTATTAAACTCCCCCGTCTCTCTCCGAAACCCTTCTAACATGCCCCTATCCTTTCTTCCATGAAATCGGCACGTTAATACACTTGTTTGGCCCTGAATTCGTCCAATAGGTCACTGACAACTGTACTCCTATAGCATTTTATTAGAATGCGCGTTACGCTTTAAAATGCTTTATGAGCAACTAACATATTGCAAAACATACCGTTTATAGCTTAATCATGTTAATGATGTAATTGACGTATTATGTAAGGGGGATTATTCCTCACATCTTCAAACTTATAGTAAGGTGTGTTTTCTCCCTTTATATGCACAAAACTATGTCATTTATAGGCAAAAAACTTTGACTTTCACCTACATACATTGTTTTGGCTAGGGACAACTTCCATTTGTTCTTTTGGCAAAAAGGGCACAGCGTTTGAGCA
This sequence comes from Ruditapes philippinarum, assembly GCF_026571515.1. Lineage (NCBI taxonomy): Eukaryota > Metazoa > Mollusca > Bivalvia > Venerida > Veneridae > Ruditapes > Ruditapes philippinarum. The sequence continues at coordinate 130,862 of NW_026862544.1, forward strand.
CTACGCCCCCCCCCCCCGATGTTTTAACCCTCATTAGTAATGATATAGTGTTTATTGTTAATATACACGCTTTCAATAATGACCCATTTACTTTATGAGTTTTATGTTACCGATGTTGTTATACAGAACGCTCGAAATAAACAAGTACAAAATGCATACAGCCAGAAACAGAGCACAATGTGTGTGTTTCTTTTTTATCAGAATAATTAGTGTAGCATGTATCGTGGACAAAAACGTCATTGATAAAATCATTGATAAAGTTCATGCTAGTTTTACAAGTAATTATGCCATCAAAGTTAACTTGAAAAAATGTTATACACAAGAAAAGGCGCTATTCTTAAGAATTCAGAGTAATGCCAAGAATAATTGTAGATAGTTGTGAACAAGAGTTAGCTCCCCTGTACCGCGCAAATTACATTGTATCGTCAGAAACTGGGACGCGCTTATTACTTATCATTTTTATGATTGCTTTGGAGACTGCTTTTCTTCCACCAATAACTTTAATGATTTTTGTCATACTTATGACTATTGCGTTCTCGAGCTATTCAGATCTATTTCTTACTTGTATAATCTATCGTAATAAAATCTGACCTGTACTCATTTCTTTGTCTAATTATGACACCGATGTCATAATTCACTCTTTAAACCATAAATCCTTCTTATCCGACATATTTTGACAGATTTATATGACCCTAGTATCGAATATGTGACCAAATATCCAGTAAGGTAAATATTTGAGGATAGAATGAGATGTCAGTATGAAGCCGGCTAATATTTGTTGCCACTTGCAATGAGGAAGATCACGTAGACTTTCGGCAAAGAACATGATGGTGAATGCCCATTATGCCTAACCAATGTATTGTTTTTATTTCTCAAAAGATTTTTTTTTCTTTTGTGGTGTCCTGTTATAGTTTCCAAAAAGTTACACATTGGTCAATGTCCTGAACCATCGTTTTCTTTTGCTGCTTTTTAGCAATAATAATGTGTACAGTGATCATGATTAAGTATTTTGTAATGTGCATAAGATTCAAAATACTACTTTGTTTATATTGTGCTTACTTTATGACAAATAATTCCATATGTTATAATGTTACTTTCTTCAGGTGATAAGCATCTTACTTTGTTGTAAAACCATTATAAAAACAATATAAAACTCATGTTTGCCCTTTTTAAAGAGTTAAAGATCCTGTAACACATTTTTTCATGGTTTTATTTTATAAATATGATGCTCAAATTAAGATTTGTCAATATTGTAAGTTCCAATAAGCATTATTTATAAAGATATTACCGATTTTAATATTTCATGTAAATAAAGGGAGATAATTAGAAATTTATTTTCTATAAATTCTAAGTCAAATTTTCCAATAAGAAATATGCATATAATTTATTGATTAAATATAATGTGCTTAAATATTTGCAGTACACATTTTACATATTCTTCGATGTTTGAAAATTGTTTTACTTGCATAATTATATACATATATATTTTTTTGCAAGTGTGGTATACAGACAGTAACAATATCAATCACAAAACATACAGGATCTTTAAACAATTATTTGTTTCTGAAGAATAATGTGCCTTTAGATACATATATAAGTACTGCACTGTTGATAAAGAAAAGCTAAATCTATGAAATGAAATATGCATTCTCCTTATCTTTATCTCGTTTTTCGACAGACTGATTAGTACCAACTAGAGGTACGATTTACGTATTAGTTTCTATAAGATAGACACTGATTGCGAATACATTTGTATACTGTATCTGCAGTCAAAATCAAAGTACAACACAAGAACAATTGTCTGTTGAGATAATACAATTTGTAGTTTCGTTGAAAACTTAAAGTTATTCTCATTTTTATGACTCAAAACGTGATGGTAACTCTACGATGCCCGTTAAATGTTAAACTTTACAAGAATTGTAGAGCTGTTAAATTTCAGTTATTTTCAGATGACATTATGAAGTTTGTGATTGGTCTTCAATTCGGACAAATAAGTGTAAATATTCAAACAAATTAGGTTAAATAAAACAAGCTATATTTAGAGTTAGATTTAATTACTTTATATTTGTCTCTGCAAACTAAATTTAGTAAACTGAGGCAATAAAACTACCTTTAATTGAGAGAGTATTGACAAAGAGGAAATGTATGTCATGTGGACGGAACCTTGAGAGATAAATAAGTGTAATTACTACAAACATTATACAGCTTCCCTAATGTATATAGCGTTATTTCCATTTACCTACAATTTTATTTAAAAATACATCATGTACTATGATTCCGGTACCTTTTTCTTGTTACAGACATTGTAAAGGAAAATAAGGAAAATAAGCTGATAGCAAAATTATACAACTTCTAATAAGATATGCGATGGTAGACATAATTGTAGCGATGTTTGTAAATAATTTAGTTACTCATGAATAGCCAATACTACCTCTATAGATATTGACTAATTTGCAAGTGTCACAGGTTGAGAAAAATTTGCAGCCTGACCAGGACTCTAACCCGGGACCTTCGGAATACCGTACCGCGGCTCTACCGACTGAGCTATCCGGCCGCTTACACATCTTCTCCCCTAAATAGTGAACAGTTCTGAACCGTGACATACTCCCCTGCTATACTGAAAATCGTCCTCGAATTTCACAGAGTTACAGAGAAATGTGAATTAAACTCTGAGCTGTATTCAGTCACGGCCCCACGTTGGGCGCCAAATGTCACGGTTCAGAACTGTTCACTATATAGTGAATAATAGAATTTGTAATCCCCTACCGAATCAAACAAAGGGTATTTCAACAGGTTGCAGCAGAAATTGGTATTTATGCAAAGATTTTTACACTTAATATACATAAAGAAACAAATCATCGGTTCTAAAAAAACACCATGCCACACGGAAACCTCTGGTTAGAACTGTGTACATGTATTTGCTTTAAAAATGAACCTTCTTACTAATGGATTTTTTTTACTAACTGCTTACTTTGATAACTCTTTTAAATACCTAACTGTCGATAGTGGATAAAGGGACGTGTGTTTAGGCTCTTGACATCATTAATATCTGCAACAATTCATTCGAAGCGATGAAGGCGCTTCTTCTTGCGCAGTAAAATCTGTTTTTAAATGTATTTCTATATTGATATTGCTTGTTGACTATATTTGACTGTACAATTTAAGTAGTACAATCAAAATTGCAAGCAGTTTACAAAGGAATGACAGTTTTATAAGTCTGCTGGTACAAAGCAGGACTGCAGTACAATTGCAAATATATTTTAAGGATTAAATATCTAACTTTAAAACAGTTATTTGCGAATGACAGAATGATATACTTGTATGCCTTTAAGTTCTGATAAAAGTGCAAATACTGACACAAATTAGATTAGATTAAAAAAGCTATATATAGAGTAACTAGGCGTTAACTTTCTTAAATACTTTATAATTGTCTCTACAAACTTAATTTACTAAACTGAGGCAATATAATCAACTTCAGTCATGATTTCGGTACAGTATCTCATTTAATAATGAACCTTTAGAAACACAGAAGTGGTCTTCAATATATTTATTATAAATAAAAGATGCTGTAAAACATATCAGTTGATCTATTAACCGAAGAGCTCGTTTCGGTCATAGATTTGCACAACGTTGCGTTTCTTTTGCGCTACATAATTATATTCACATTTTTCCGTCACTGGCTACATATGTACACGGTGAATGTTAACAATCAAAATCATATAAATCATAAAACTTCTCTCAGTGATTTTTGTATGTCAAATTTTTGTAAAAAGTATTAAACAAAAGTATACCGACATTTTAAATGATATAGCTACACACGAACAATAAATGCCACTTGTCATTAAATAGAAATAAACTTATAGCAGGAGTACTGATTCCTTAATGATTTAACCATTTGGATGTTCATCCGCAAAAAGATATGGTTAAGAATATAATCGACTAATGGTGCTCCAGACACGAGGGACAAAAATGTATCGTCATCAATAAACGTTGATTACATATCAATCAGAACAGAGGTAATTCTAATGACAAAATATTCTATCTAGATGCATCTGCTAAATGGTAGGTAAATACCACATTACGCCTAATCATGGAGACTATTGATTTAATACTTATCTCTTAACTATAGTCTCCTCACGCCTATTTAAGCTAAACTGTCTACATAGCAGCTGTGTTGCCAAAAAATGAGCTATATTGAATTGAATAAATAAGAACGCATTTACATGTTATTACTTAATTAGTGTTTTGGAAATGTAAACATGAACATCGCCGTCAAACCAGTCAGTTAAGTTTTTACATAGTTCATATAAATGGCGATGCACATTGTGAAATGTTGTTTTTTTGCCAATAAAATTTTGTATCTTAAATATTACTACAGTAACTGCTTAATATATAATTTGCACAACAAGAAATTGATTATAGAGATACTATAGATTATTGCTATATTATGCTATATGATTATTATAATAATTAAATATTTATCATGATTATGATGATTATTGTATTGTTTTGTATATGATGATTATAATGATTAGTACGATGATTGTTTTAATATGAATGTAGATTATTATCTTGACTGTCATTGCAGTTATGATAATTATGACACTAACACGACGTTATGACCGAAAACATACAATGACTATTTTTGATTATGGTGTTACAACTAAATAATGGGTGTATTGATAAAATTATGGTGGCAGTAATGGTGTTGGTAGTGATAATATTGTTACAGCTTTCCCTGCTGTCAGTGATGACAAATTTATGATTATATTGACAACGACGATAACGACAAAATGCGCACCAATTCGTAATTAAATTTTATATTACACTTTGGTTTGTTTAGAAAATGTTACTGTGTAAAATGTTTTTTTTTTCATCCAGTGTTACTGTGTAATTGTATATTTGATATTTGACAAAATATCGAATATCTTACACAGAACGGCTGCAATTCTTCGGTAAGTGGCATTTCTGTATCTTTATTAAATATTGCAAGATATTTTACGAAACTTCCGTCGCCAAATAACCGAGAGAAACATTGTAGTAAGTTCTAGTTATTTTGATTCATAACTTAATCAACAAATCAATGAAATTTGTAACTTCAGTGAGTTCATGGTTTAATTTCCAAGCCATGATTTAGCCGGTTTAACAATTTGATACATAATTGTCAGACATCAATTATAATAGCTAAAACAACACAGTATGCATGGTATGTGAACGATCTGTAAAACATAACATTTCAATAGTGTTGCTGTGTTGTTTGTTTGTACTTTTCAAATTTGTTTTGTTTGTATTTTTTTAATTATTATTATTTTTTTTTTTAATCTTAAGAATTGCGCTAATTGTGTAACGTTTGTCAAGTATTCAAAAAAAGTAATTACAGTTAATCTTAAAACAGTTATTATCCATTGCAATTGAATGTGTTTGTTTATTTGTTCTTTTGGTTTTCATGTCGCATTTAAACACAATTTTGTCATATCGGAGGTCGATTCATCTACCAAGCATTTCGTGATAAATAACCAGTAATATAACCAATTTCTCTTTTAAATTATCTAATATGTTTACTTTGTACTTATTTATTCCATTCAGCTCATACAAACATGACAATATGTGACTACGCCCAAATAAATCAGTGGTGATAGACAAAAGACCATTAGACTCAATTTATGAGGTCAATTGTCGCAGAAAAAATAAAGCCTCGCCTGTACCAACGATCACTGAATTTTTATTCCGATGCTCTCTATTGAGCTAAGCCGACTGACTTACACTAAAATGTCTTTTAATAATTTTTACTCGGATATATAGAAATATATAGAAATAAAACTCATTCCCACGCCATATTACGGGCGCCAGGGATGACAGATTGCTGCAGTGATGACAAACATCTCAAATGCACTGACTACAGGTAGGTACACTTTGTCGGTCCATTCACTTGGTACACTATACAGTCATTTTTATCTCCTTTCCTCATTTCATTAAATATTTTCAGCGGGTTAAAATGACAGCTTCGGGCACATCCGTGAAAATGGTTGTTTGTTGTTCAACATATTAAGTTTGATATAAATGAAAAGATTAGATGTTATACACTTACACATGCAATCTACCAATGAGAATGTTACATGCGTCCAAACTTGCCCGGTCGAAGTCAATTGGTGCCGCTGTAGGCAGAAATTTACTTTCGAATCGAAGATGCCGGCGAGGACAGAAACATTGTACCTGTATCCACAATGTAGACATTAAACTATTATTTATAATATTTTTCTTGTGGTAGGTGCATCGAAAATGCTTTATATATTTTTATCTTGATGATGGATAGTTTCAAAAGTCAAAGCTTGAAAAGTCAATTTCATAAATTCAGCGGGTTATGGATTAGGCTTGCAAATCTTACAGTTTTACCACTGTCGTCTGCTTGAGTTTAATCTTTTCATATTTTCAACTTCCGGCAGATCACATTTACCTTTCCTATTACAAGCAAAGTAATTTGACAATAATGTCCCCAGGTTATTATTTGCCAACAAGGTGTGAAATTATCTCCCATATCAAATGCATATAAAACGTTTGCCAACGTTCTTGTTTTGCAAAAATGAAGCAATTCTATTAAAATGAAAAGAAGAATTAAATTTTAACTCAAGCTTTTCCTAAAAATTATATATGAGCATTTTGAAATTTAAAAGAAAATTAAAAAGGACGAAACTGATTTTCTCGCTTGGTTTGCATTACTATAGTTGTATATATACCAAATCAAGAGAAATCTATATGAAATAGCCTCCTTATAATAATAAGGAAATGGCGTATTTCATAGTCTCCCTTTAAAAGGGATTGACTTCTGTTTGACCCTTTCTCGTATGAGAAGGGGAAACCTGTGATGCGTGTATGTGGTCCCACGGTCACTTTCCTTTTCAACGTGTCCTCGACGCGTGTATGTGGTCGCACGGTCGAAAATCTAACCGAATGATTTTTTTTTAATTTTCAATTTTTTTTTTACTCCAAATCCACAGCCTTAAAAGCGTAAGTGATAGAAATAAAATCATAGTTTAAATTGTAATTTCAAACAAAGACCTATTAACATTTTTTTTCCAAATAACTCGTGTTAAACTTCTTATTAAGACATGCAAACTCCTTATAGTACGGAAGCGTCCTGGTGCCAATTCATAATGTTCTATAAAAAAAATAAACTCCTACGTAGGAGATAAAAAAGCCTAATTAGGAGTTTGTAACTCCAATGTAGGACTTATAAAGTCCTACGTAGGTTTTTATAACTTCTACGTAGGAGTTTATAAGTCCTACGTAGGACTTTGTAACTCCTACGTAGGAGTTTATAACTCCTACGTAGAGGAACACTTATAAAGTCCTACGTAGGAGTTATAAACTCCTAATTAGGCTTTTTATCTCCTACGTAGGAGTTATAAAGTCCTACGTAGAAGTTATCTTTTTTATAGAACATGTTAAATTGGCACCAGGACGCTTCCGTATTATAGAGATGTTTTCCTAATAAAAACTATAAAGGCCTTATTAGTGTGTAATTTTTCCAAAAATCGCTTATAAACTCTTTATTAAAAGATACTAAAGTCAAATTAGTTTCCTTTAATTTATCCTAATAAGTTGTCAAAAAGTCCCCATAAGGTAATTTTACCGCAATGCTTTCCCGCCAAAAAATTATAACATCGGCCAGTATCGTAAAAATTGGTCATTTCCGGAACGTTATTTTTTTAACCGTTAATTTTCGGTTTTCAATAATCTTAATATGATAGTGAATAATCTAATATCTTCCGGAAATAATCGATTTATTGGCCGATGTAAGATTTTTGGGCGGGAAAGCATTACAGTAACACTACCTTAAGTTGAAGTTGTTATTTTTCATGGAATATATAATGATTGTTTATGTAAAATATGAATCCCTATTTTACACTTGGGATCTTTTAAACAAAAACAAGCATTTTCACGGTGTTTTATCATTTCTTATAATAAACTCTTCAAAACATTTTATGGAATGGGTGGGTAAACGAGTCCAAATTACCTTATAGTATCCCTAGGTAATGTATAGTAAGTCTATAGGAATAATAATTGTACTTATTTGCATAATATAGAAATATATATCACCCAAGTTTACAATAAACCTGTTGTAAGCAGTAAGTTTTAGACTTCTGTCATCAATGCGCCAATCTGTCAACATTGGCGCTTGAAAAACGGTGTAATTTCGTACATGTATGTAGCAAAATAAAACATAACACAGTGTAAAGAAAAACTGGAAAGTCTTCTAAGTTGGTGTGACATAAATCCAACAACAACAACAAAAAGAGAAAATAGCTTGAAACAAACATTGCTTTTTTGAAAAAATAGTTTAAATAGTAATGGCTATTCCCGCTTCTCTGATCAATAATACATATACAAGGAGTTGTAGGGTGTTGAGAATACCGTCCGGGTATTAGTAAAGCGGGTAAAGAAATACAAAATGCACGAATGTAAATTGGGCCCAACGCGTAATGCCACATTGATAATAATATGTAAATGATTTTGGTTCTTGCTTAGAAGAAAAGCAGCTTCTGTAAAAAACTGTTATTGGATATGATAATAGATATATAAATTACTTGTTATGATCGATAAGACAATACTACAGCACACTACTATCACGTGAGCAACATAAGAAATCATGGTAGAATAAGAACGTAATCTACAAAAAACAGATTATATAACAACAATGCAATACTGCACTCCTTTGTGACATAACACTCAATTTGATTAATAATAAAAATAATAATAATGATTAAATCTTTATTGATAAAGATAACAAACAAAGTTTACACAGTAAAAAGTTTACCTATTTTCAGTACGGCTTTCTGATTTAACAACAACAAAGATAAAAAAATGTAGATCTATACAAAATTTAAAATCTTTTTGTACAAACAAAACAGTGAAATATATTTGTTGAATGTTAAGATTCGATATTTTTATTCAATCATCCGAATGGCACTGGAAATGTTTAAAAACCTGGGCTGCGTTTCATGGAGAGTCCTAAGTCTTAAAGTTGTCTTAAGATAAAAATTGTGACAATTTTGCGTTTCAAAGAAAGTCTTAAAAAAGGTCCTAACTTATGACTCCTATACTTGTGACCAAAAACAGTCCTAAGTCTAGGAGTGTTTTAAAGGTATCAGTCAAAACCACTCCAAAATCAAACAACTTTTTGTTGAATTTTGTTTTGAAAACTATCTAGAATGATAGATAATGGTCTAAATAAGGAAATAAATCCGAGCACCAATATCTTTAATTCATTCATTAACGATGTACAGATGTTTAAAGAGTTTTTACATGACGCATATATCAATTATAATAATTATTACTGCGCGCTGTATAATTGCAGTTACGAAGCAAGTTACGAAGCAAGCAAGGGGGTTCGTATCCATTATTTTACCTACCTGATTCGGATATATATGAGATAAGAGTAACTATATGCTATATTAACATGAGTAATATTAATTGTAAACTGATTAGATGAAACGTGTACATTATCAATCTTTAAAACGGCTTGACAAGTTTTGAAATTAAAATAGACTGTCTTGTCAGCCAATGTTTGTTTCCATTTAAGGCGCCTGTTGATTGTGGTATAATTAATATAAAATTATCGATGAACATTAAATAAGGATTTAAGGGAAATATCATTGTAATAGCCTCAATGAGCATCGTTAAATTCAGAAATTACTTTATTGACTGAGTAGTGTTCATACTAATAAATACTCATAGTGCACCTCCAAGTGAACTCACGCACATAAGAACGCAATTCGGATAAGTTCTGCGAAAAAATGTACGGATTAGCACCTTAAGACTTCTTCCACGGGTAAAACTTGCGGCGTTAAATCCAAAAAACATATTCATGTTCAGTAGTTTATGTATAATACGCTTTAGATTATGAGCAGGTCTTACTTCAGGAATTACTTAATTGAGTGAGAAATGCTCAATGCAAGGTGAAAGTTCTTGCTATATATTGCTCATTTCCAAGTAAACTCTCGCATGCAAGGACACACAGAGACAAAACACGGAAAAGTTATGCACGGATGAGCACCTTAAGGCTTCCTCAATTTTAGTAAAACTTGTCAGTGCGAATTTAAGAAATTGTTCACGTTTATCCTTTAAATAATCAATAACATAAGGGATGCTGGGATTCTGAAATATTCGGTGTTAATAAAGGTGTAAGAATAAAATGAACGTGTTAATTATCAACGTTGGTAATTCATTCACACATTGGCTATGTACGTATGATATGGCTCCTTGAAGGAAAAGTTGTGAATTTTGTTAGCATGAAAGGTTGAATACCGGAAATGTTCTGACGTTTAAGTGATCTACATCTAGGTTTTTTTTTATATATATTTTAGAATAAAAATGCACGTGTGCGTAATTGTCAAATTGATAATGATATAGTAAATGATTTTGTTTTCTTGAAGAAAGCAGCTAAAAAGTCTCCATAAGACCTCTTCTACGTTGGTATGACATAAATCCCAACAACAACAAAAGCTTCAACACAAAAATTGTTTAATAAGTCAGGGATATTCCCGCTCTCTCAATCACAATCCTTGACAATAAAAAACAACATGTACAAAGATTCTAGGGATGTTGAGATATACGTTGATAATAATAGCGTAAGAATAAAAATGCACGTGTTAATTACCAACGTGCGTTATTGTCACATTGATAATGATCATGTAATTTCGTAAATGATTTTGTTTTCTTGAAAAAAAAGCAGATCTGTAAAACTGTTAATTGATATGATAATCATTTCACCTTTTTCGAGAGCGATAGAAAAAATAAACTCATGAGCAGAAGAATCAAAAGGAAATGGTCGATAAGAACGTAAAATCTATAAAAGCGATATTATAAGACAATACGTAATATGCACATCTGAGTAACATAACACTTAATTTTATTTGCTAGTGACACTAAATTTGATTGGCTAGTGACACTCAATTTGATTGGCTAGTGACACCCAATTTGATTGGCACTGGAAAGTTTGATTGGCTAGTGACACCCAATTTGATTGGCACTGGAAATGTAAAAAGAACCTAGTATCTATCTGATTCGGATATATATGAGATAATAGTAACCATATGAATGAGTAATATTAATTGCAAAATGATGTTAATTGTACATTATCAATCTTCAAAGAAACTAACATTAACTTCACTGACAAGCTTTGGTGTTAAAATGGACTGTTATCCTAGCGATTTATTTTATTATCGATTTGAGGTTTTTACTTCTATCAGAATGTCTTGTCAGGCAATGTTTGTTTTGCTTTTTATATGATATATACAGTATAACTCATTAAATTGAGATCAAAGGGACAATGCCTTTACTTTACAAATTACTTTATTTTTAACTGAGTAGTGCCAAATTCATTTTGTACAAAATAGTGCTCACTTCTAATCAACTCACGCACGCACGCAAGGCACACAAGTTCTGTGAAATAATGCATGATTGAGTACCTGAGGACTTCTTCCAGCAGTAAAACGTGTTAGTTCGGCGTTAAACCAAACAAAATACAATCATGTTCAGTAATTCATGTATAATACGCTTTAGATTATGAGCAGCTCTTACTCCAAGAATTACTTAATTGACTGGGTAATGCTCAATGCAAGGTAGACAGTTCTTTCTACACAGTACTCATTTCCGTGTAAACTAACGCACGCAAGGACATACAGAGACAAAACACGGACAAATTATGCATGGATGAGCACCTTAAAGCTTCCTCCATTAGTAAAGCTTGTCAGTGCGGAGTTAAGAAATTTTTCACGTTTATCTTTTAAATACATGTAATCAAACACATAAGGGATGCTGGGATTCTGAAATATTCGATGTTAATAAAGGTGTAAAGAATTAAATGTACATGTAAATTATCAACGTTGGTAATTCATTCACACATTGACTATGTACTTATGATATGGCTCCTTGAAGGAAAAGTTGTGAGTTTTGTAATTTTAGCATGAAAGGTGGAATATCGGAAATTTTCTGACTTTTTAGTGACATTCATCGAGCTTTTATAAAATTTTGTTGTAAAATCAGCAATTAGGGAATTATTTCTACAAATTAAAGACTTATTCAAAATTCTCCTAAATTCCGAACTTTTGGTGAGTAAAGGTCAATTTTATTATTATTAGTTTTTTATTGTTTCCGTGATATGGTCATTTCTCGCCAGAGTTGTAAAATTGAATGTTTCTGTTATTTTACACCCATGAGTATTGCACGTAAACAGAATAAGAGGTTCCGGAACAAAATACCATCCTTCTATTTTAAGTTGCACACATGCGCCATTTGCTTATAAGAAAATATATTATACGAATTTGGTCTTTTTAGCTGGTGAATATAATGTTAAATGAGAATATTCAGTTTTCAGTACATATCACATCATATAAAAAGTGCATATTTTATAATACAATTCATAAATTATGGCTTTTTATGGCAAATCAAATTTGTCATTGAATACAACGGAAATCGATATGTTTTTAGGCTTGTCTATTCACTTTGCATAATTCGGTCCTGTCTTTTAAATAAGCGCATTGTTGTGTTCTCTGGAATTGACCTGCTATTTTTTTTATAAAACAAGACATCTTAGCAAATCAGAGAAATGCATTCCAAAGCTATTTATAGAAAATATCATAAAACCATTTATCTCATTAATATTTTTTTTTTCAGATTCAAACAAAGATTTGTAAAACTATTTATAGACAACAAATACTTCTTAATGAGTATTACATATAAATGTGTTGTAGAAAAGTAAATATTGATGATATAAAGGGAAAACAGCTATCTAAATACATTGAATAAGTGTAAACGGATGTGCCCCCTTATGATTTTAAAGTTGTTTAATTAGAATAGCAGTTAATTGTAACTGAATAATTATATATCAACACAAAATTTGAGTACCACACAAACGATAATTTATATTACTCTCTTGGTAATCTTACTGGAGTTAAAATACGTCAAAGCAGCAGACAACCATTATTATGCTAATTTTCACAAAACATTGAGAACGTATTAATTTAAATAAATTTGTGTACAATGAGCATATTTTCCATAGGTATTTCAACAAATACAGTGTATGTTTCGAATTCCGGAAGTACTAGAATCCGGACACTTCTGAAATCTGACATTTCTCTTTTTGGTTTATGCCTTTGAATCTCGGAACTTCTTAATTCTAAATTTTGAACGATTATCCCAAAGTATTTTAAATATTGATAAAAACAATAGAAATGTATCATTTGTATATTCATATATCATGCAATATTGTTAGAAAAAAATGTTGATCAAATTGTACGTGATTTAGTATGAACATTTATAAATGATTTTATAACTTTACACAACGATTGGTCATTTTATTTTTCATTAAAACAATGTCATTGACTTAATGGTTATTTACATGTCACGAATATTAACCCTTCTTTCAATATAGGCTTACCCGGAAAAAGGTATGGAAGCCTTGGAGGGTCACTTTTGAGTTTCGACTTATAGATTTATTTTACTATTTTCTTATGACTTTTGATTTATGACTTTTGATTTATGACTTTTGATTTATGACTTATGGACTTTGTTATTTCCCACGTGCTTGCTATTATAATTATAATTTCCAAGGAAAATATGGTAGAATATGACAACGATTCAGACGAGGTAAGTTCATTTACCTAAGTTTCCTGGAGACTTATTTAAAGTGACATTATGCCCATCTATAGGTATATAATGAATGAACAGGAGAGAGTCAAAATAAATTTTCATTTTGCCATATTTTCTTTTGATTTAATAATTTACTTTGCATAAACAATAAATAACCACTAGATTCATACGAAATTTCAGTAAATATCTTTTAGAATTTACCTGTACTGTAATGTTCAATTTATAAAAAGAGTCGGGCAGTTTTTTTATATTTAAGGCAGATTTTAAATTTTATCCTAAACATTTTCCAATATAATATGTTGGTCAAACATCATTTAAACAGTCAATCTCTTGAAATATAAAGTCAATTCAGCTCAACTTGACAATGAAAATATGAGCATAATATTACTTTAAAAAAACAAAATATGTGGGCTCATATGCAAGAACAGAATGTTATTCTTATATAAGCTTTTTAAATTGATTAAGAAAAGAAAATACTTTGCGTGCATTGCATTGCATTGGGTATCCATTTTTTATTTTGATTTCCGGAACAGGGATATATAATCTCAAATTAACATACAGCGTATGAATCAAACGCTTTATTTTTTATATAGGTTCCAATTTAAATCCAAACCAGTCTCACATTGTTGTTTGCAGCAGTTACAATCAGTTTTCACTATTAGTTTATTCTTCGTCCATCTTATATTGAATATAGACCAAATTGTAGGCCTTATTTTGACAAAGAAATTTGTGGTTAAGAAGTTTCATGAAACATGGTATTTCAAAAACAATATTTCATTTCAATTAAGATAACACATACTTTTAATGTTTTCAGTTTAAATTCTAGTAAAGCTACCTGTAGGAATTAAGGACGTGCTGTCGAATGGTTTCAACTACAAAGCAGTTGCAAGAGCATCAGCAATACATATTTGTCAAGTTTTTGAAGCCAGTTAAGAAGACTAAGAGGTTTCATGGCAAAACAGCGTTCGTTCCGAGTGGAAAGTAGTACAGTTTAGCAAATGCAAAATGTCCAAACACTAGTGATTTGGTTTTCTTCGTTATTGTCTATGGAAATATTCAGACATTTTTGGAATACGAGCGTTACCATTTCACACTTGTTTCAGACGCTCGATAATTTTCAAGTTTTAACCCCACCACTTATTGTGGACGCTTTATTGGAAACACGCAATGCCACGTCCCGCCACGTTTATTTTATACTGTCCATACCTCCAATATGGTACAAATCTTGTATCGATATACAGGTCATGGTGAGACAGAGAAAAGTGTGAAAAATCATGAATTCATAATTCTGGTTTTCATAATTTTCAGTATTTTCCCATTGTAAATTTTAAAACTTAAAAGAAAGGTATCGAAATCAAACTTTGCATGTTCATATAGCTTGGCGAGGCAGAAAGAAACATACTTCTTGCTATTATAGCTACATTTTAGAAAGTCCACTTTGTTGTTGATTTTTTTTTTCATACTTAGATTTTGTTAAACTCATAATTATCTCAAAAACTGTTGGAGGCATCAACTTGAATTTAATGGCGAGACAGAGTGCATTGTGTTGTTAACAAAACTTTTGATTATAACATTTAATCGTTCTTCTAAGTTAAACATTCCCTTTTTCGACATGCTGTGGGTTGTGGGTATGCACATTACGAAAGACTATGATATTTCCATTACATATAAAGTCGGTTATTCTTCGAAAAAAAAAACGAACTTGTGGACGTTATTTAATATATACATTATACAATGTATACAGTTTCTTAAAGTTAACTAGGAAATTTTTAGCTAGAGACTGTGTTTGTTTTTTCTCTCTTTTGAACAATTAGAAATGAAGAAATAACGCTTTGACAATGATTTTAAAAATCTTGACTTCAATAATAATACAGCCACTCTAGCGTTGCTAGTTTACCTTATTCAAAAGCTTCGTTAGATCACTTATGATTTTCTTAGTTTTTCATCAGTAACGTATCAACGATGTGTTGTTTTGTAGAAATATTGCATGTATATATGTCTTCTGTGACGTGAATACTTGATGTTTTTGTTGATGGCAGTGTTTATTTTTAGCTGTTCCTTAGTGTTAGCTTTTAAGTAAGGCATGTGTGCTATTTTAGAAAAAAAATGCTTACCTCTGTAGTTCTTATCTTTTGTTTTTGAATTAAATATAATGAAGCTCAAATTCAGTTTGTTTTGCCTATCTAATACATTTGTTTTCTTATAAGACAACAATTTTGTTAAACAAAAAGAAGCACGGTTGTAGAAATAAAAAATGTTTGTTGTTATCTGTTTCCAAACAATTATTGATAGCTCTGCCAACCTGTCACGGTCAAGACCGTAAGGTAAAAACCTTTGGTAGTGTGGTCTCTCGGTAGAGGTATATTTAGGTAGTCTGTTGAGGGAGTTGGCTGGTTCCACACAGTTTACTTCTATAGTGATTGCTATTCTACTTCTACTTTGCTCGTTTCAACCTCTTACTTATAATTTTAATGGAACACTATCTCTACATAGATAAATAAATTCTCTGTAACATTTAAATACTGTTTATTCCGGTGGGAAATTGCAAGTTTATTTTGGTTATAACAAAGTTACAATAACACAATAATAAATTGTCAACAAATGAGAAAAATGTCTTTTTATCATTCAGGACCAGATTTAATATGATAATGTAAATAAGTACAAGTTTGAAGTAGAAATCACAAGCCTTTCAAGTCATATTTGTGTCAAAACCGTTTTCTAAATTTTATTTTATACCTATAAATTTTCTTCCTACGGATAGAAAATTCCGTATTATGTTAATGACAAATACGAAACCATATATGGAAATGCCGGTTTATTTTTTACCTTGGTTCCGATCTTAGCTGTGTCTTACGTAGCATTAGGAAACGGGATCCAAAATTATAAGAGGCGTCGCCGGTTTTGCATAAATTACGTATTCATCCGTCAGTCATAAATGTATTTTTTTATTTCCTGAAATTTCTTATAGAAGTGTAGTTTAATGAAAATCATTTTTACTAAAAACGAAAAGGTATATAATAAAAGTAAAATTATGTTGTAGTAGCTTTCTGAGGCTATGCATTTTACTACTTGCAACAATGGTCTCGCGAGATATCAATTTTCCACCACTGCTTGTAGCAAAATACAAAGCCTTAAAAAGCTACTACTACATAATATTCCGTACACATATCTCCTTCATTTTAATGTATTATAATGCCTAACGCTTGTACCCTCTTTAATAGTCAACACGGAAAAATAGCGTAACAGTCAACCGTGAATAATTTCAACAAGGAATTAAATAATCTATTTCAAGATGTAAAATGTTAATAAAAATTTGTAATAAAGCTACACATCTAGAAAATAGCTAAGAACTGTTTTATCTGAATAAAAAATTCGTTTTTTATCAAGAATAGTTTATTTACTTTAATACTTAATGCTGCAGACGGCACTTATAAATGAATGTTCCGAATTAAAACTTCTATACATATTATTTCACATTAACAATTGATGTTGATTATTCACGTAAAAACGATCAACTATGATAAAAACATATGAATGCAATAATTCTAATGCAAAAATGAGGCTGGTGGCTAAATGTACTTGTAAACATCATATGACTTCAACACCACTCTCGGCTGATGTGCTCCCTTGCGTTTGGTGATTGTATCACAAATTTGCTTATTTTGCATTAATCTTAAATCAAGTCAAACTAATGTTTATACCAAGGCAAAGAGTAACAGCAAATGGCAAAAGTTATAAGTCAAAAGATAAAAGTCATAAGTAAAAAGTGATAAATTATAAGTGAAAAGTCATGAGGCAAAACCTAAAAAAAACACGAGAAAATAAGTCAGCATTTATTACAAAGATCAATTACTATTTTTGAAATAACAATTATATATATTCCTTTTTAATACCATAATACATCCTATAAAGTATGGTTGCTATTTGTTGCGAATAAATAAGACGTTTGAATCTAATTACTCATACTTGAAATTACACGTATAACTTATATGTCACGGTACGAATCTATTCAGTAGATGATATGCAATTTCGGTCGGGACGAAGCTAGCCCTGTAAGGGGTTCCGGGTTCGAATCCCGGTATGGCTGCAAATCTGTCTTCCCCTGTGACATTTGGCATAGAGGAAAGTGTCCCTGCCAGTTACGCGGGAGACCGAGGTTCTATTCCTGGTCGGGCAGCCGTTTTGTAACAAGGGCTTGATAGAAGAGATACAACAAGAAGTCGATTCATATAGTGCAGTTAATCTCGAAATACGTATGCCAAAAACAAAAAGAAATACTGCATGTATTTTACGTAAATAGTTACAAAATTGCACACACATATATTGTGATGTAAAAACTTTACAAATTAATATTGACGGGCTGCTGACTTGGAAATCTTTAAAAGGACAATTAACTTGTACAATAAATGTGTTTAGATTTTTCTAGCTATATTAAGATGGAAAAATATGCACGTTTTCTATTATTATATTTTTTACATATATTCATTGCCTAATTAATGCTAAAAAAAATCTAAGAGCAAATTACAATTATAACATTTTCAATGCTTTATATATTACAAACTAGCCGGTAAAAGCCGTCCATATTTCACAGAATGAATCAATATACTTCTAGAAAGATTTTAGCAGACTTTGATACAAGCCCTTTTACTAAATGCAATTTTAGTGATTTTTTTAAATTTAGAATGATATGATAAAAAATGTTCAAATTGGTTGGGTAGAGAAACATTTCCATGCATATTTCTATCGTGTCGAGAATAGTCATGTATTTAACATGTTATTATTTGCATCTAAACAAACAACACTTACAAAACATGTTTAAATGAGATTACACGGATATTTTTTTAGACTTTCAATAAATGTATTTCTTTTAAAAAGCCTTTTAAATGTATATGTTCTGAGTCATAATAATGCCTACAACTCCAAATCCGTACGGTAAATTTTGCTTAAATTTTGCATACAGGTGTCCTTTAGGTATACCACTAAACAATGTTGTCAATTTTACAATGCCTTATAGTGCAAATTATAGTGGTTATAAATTAAATGATAATTTACAAATATATTGTAATTTGCTCAATATTTACAAAGCAATATCTTAAAATAACCATATAATGAAGTGAAATCGTAGACTATCGTCTTTATGATTTTAAAACATCATTTTTTGAAACTTAACATATAGTAACCTAGTATATATCAATAACACGAAAAAAAATCAGTATTAGTCGTTTCAAAGCGTATTTATATTAAATCTATTCTCAAAATTAAATCTTTCAACTCGGTACACAGTTGTAGTGCTGAATCAGCGTCCAATGGCATCTGTAGATCTGGCTTCAGAAGGGGTGCTAATTCTATGAATTCCTCACATTGTCTTCTTGGGCGTGAAAACATGTTCTTTGCAATTATATACGTCTCTCAAGTTTACTGCATTGCCGAAGTCGTGAGTTTCATACAGACCTGGTACAAAAAACAGTGTGTCAGGTTTACCACAAATAACAGAAGAACTTTTTTGTTGCCTTATTTCATGTGTAATCCGGTCTAACTCGGTTTGTATGAGGTCCATGAAGCAAAATTTTAAGTTCTCACATTGTATCGGATCCAGATCATGAAATACACAAGTATCGCGTAAGTCTTTGAAAAAAAATCCACCAATGGATTCCATTTTTTCTTGTTATGTACACCATCACTTCTCAATGCGTTGGTTAGATGTGCTTTTTCCAGCTACAAGGCTTCGAGTACCAACTATCAGATCTGTAGAATCGTGTCTGAAGTATTTCTATAATAGTAAAGCAATGCAGTTTTCCGTACCGACATGACAACCTAGTAATTGGGTGAGGGGGGCTTGATAAGGTTCATTAAAGGTGTCTAAAAGAATCTTGCAATAAGGTGTAGGTCGTTATTTGAGTCCAAAACCTCTAACCATGTTATTTTTCTACTATGCCCATTCACAGCACCATGGATATAAAATCCTTATGAAACCGTCCATATGTCATGGCGTAGTATACGCGTCGGCATAAGCGATGAGATTTCCGCATCTCAATACCATCCTGATCAAGCGCTCTCATTATTTCCATGACGTCGTCTCCCTTGACGTACATGTGGTAATTCAGCATTAACCTACGCCATATTGTACGAAATTCTATGCGTTGTCCATTTGTTTGTATTTCTCTGTTTATAACTCAAAAGGAGTATATATTCCATTACGCCGTTTTAAATTTAAGCGTTTAAAAAGTCATTCACTGTACTAAATGACGTCGTTATGCCATGCTGTACCAGAAAGTACTCTATTATCAGCAGAGTTTGTTTGTTATAGATGTTGAGGGTAGGTATCTTGGCACGGTAGCTTTGGTAATGATGAACAGTATAATGATGAAGACACAGATCAACATCAAGGTTTTCATCCTCGTTACCTTTTGTCCAGTAGTTGTGTCTGAAATAAGAGTTTATCTTTTATCTAAATCTTTATACATTCATATTATATAAAATGGGTAAATCTCTTAGCTCCGTTTTTTAAAGATTGATAGGTGCGAAAAAAGTATTTTAAATGCTAGAAGGATATTTTGTTCTGACTGGTTTTATATCTACGTTTATTCTTAAGTGTTCTTTTCTCAATTGTTAAAATATACAACAAAATTAGACATTGATGCTAAATGCAAATGGTGCGTGATTACAATTTTAAGTTAACTTGTGTGTATGAACATAGCACTTGCCGTTCTTTACTAAATCCGTGTTAGCTCACTAAAATGCTGAATTGCGATACATGTTTAATACTGTGCACCATGCCATTTTAAGACGTACAACTTGTATTCCCTGTATACTTGTAAAACAGTTATTTGTTTGTTACTCATGGACAGACTTTGTGATAAGGACAAAAAATGTATAAACACTAATATAATGAACATATTTAGAACATAGAAGATTGTACAAAACACACAGTCACACTTGTGGTATTAAAGTATGTGATATGTTACCACTATGGGATTATATCAAATAATATTAAATTCCCTCCTTAACACATCCTCTCCTCCATGACAAATCTGCATGAAATTATTTAAAACGTTTAAAAACATACCTGAAACCAAACTTTCTGCTTTCAGCTTCTAGGGCACGTGTAAAATGGGTTAGCCAAAAGTCATAAGACCTAAGTCACAAATCAAAAGTCAAAAGTCAAAAGTCGAAAGTCAAAAGTAAAACATCTGTAAGTCGAAACTCAAAAGTGACCCTCCAAGGCTTCCATAAAAAGGATTGTGAAACATGCTTTGAAAATAAACATCAATATGTTATGAAACCACGAGTTCAATTCCTCTTACTACTTTTAAAATAAAAATGCTATAATTGAAGAAAACATTTGCCTCTCGAATCCCGCCGAGGACTTTGGATTTTTCATGTTAAGATGCTATCAAGGTGGCTTACGGGAACGTCTTTGGTTCTACTCAGTTGTCGATTCACAACTAAAATAATGCACAAGTGAAACGGAGATCTTTCTCTTCCAGTAATGCCAGAAAAGTCGACATGTGCGACGTAAAACTCCAACAAAATAAATACAATAAAATATGAAATCCGTAGAATGATTATGCAGAACATGGCATCGATTGAGGAATGAGTTGATATGGTCGGCTTAGTTTTTAACAATTAAAATTGTGGACTTAAAAAGTTTCTTCTGATAATATCAATACAAGTAGTTGCCTGGCACGTGAAACATAAGAAGCGTACTTTTGATACACACACTAAAATGGAATGATTCGAGTTCTTTGTGATACTTTTTTTATTATTTTTTTCATAATGAATTACGATTTTGTAAAAATATTAAGATTGCAATTTTCCTATTATTCGTTAGAAAGTAACGTCTGGTCGCCATTTGACTGATGTAAAAAACGCGCATGCGCAGTACAGACACGCGCAATGTAGATGCATATATTTATAAGTGGTCCATAAAATGTTTACTCTCTGCACATTTCTTTTTAGCAATAAGTCGTTACACTGTTCTAAAATTATCAAGAAAGATCAGAGTCTCAATCTTTAATATTGATAAACGAGTCTTAATAATTCGACAAAATAAATTAAACAAGTTATTCATAGACTGTTGTGGGCGTTAACAATCTAATATCATCTATAAATGAGCCGCGTCACGACAAAACCAATTAACATAATGGGTTGCGACCAGCATGTTTTTGCGCATCCGCGCAGTCTGATCAGTATCCATGCTGTTCGCTTACAAACCCTATAACAAGTAGAAAAACTGATAGCGAACAGCATGTAACCTGATCAGACTGCGCGGATGCGCAGGCTGGTCTGGATCCATGCTGTCGCAAACGCATTATGTTGGTTTTGTCGTGACACGGCTCACAATGTGTCAAGAAAACAAATTTCGCCATTACTGATGCAACATAATCTTGTTTACTGAAGCTGATATTTACGAAGACAAATGAGTTCTCTGCACTTCATCTGATGCAGAATGTGTCTCTAAGGACTATTTCCTCAAATCTTACACTGATTTTGATTACTTTTATTCGGATAAACAAGCGTGAAATGCCTCAAATTGCAATATATAACGTAATAATGCCCACTTAAATTCAGGTAAAGTCATTAATCTATTTCTAGTGAACAGGAAAGGTATATAAAATCAGTTAAAGCTACGAAAGACCGATGGGGACATTTCAACTTCATAAATTGTCAATTTAATCTTCGAGAATAAACAATTTCGACTCCGTGAATTCACATTTTTTACATACTGAATTCATGATTTCAGCTTCAAGAATACACGATTTCATCTTCACGAATTCACGATTTCTGCTACATGAAATCACGATTTCAACTTTATGAATTCATGATTTCAGCTTCATGAATTCAAGAATTCATGATTTTAACTTCACGGATCAACGAGTTTATCTTCATGGATTAACGATTTCAAATTCACAAACTTTACTTCGAATTCAAAATCGTGAATCCGTAAAGTGGAAATCGTGAATTCATGAAGTTGAAATCATAAATTTTCGAAGTTGAATTCGTAAAGTTGAAAGCCTGAATTCATTCAAGTTGAAATGCCTCTATCGGTCCTTCGCATAAGCCAGTATTACTTCATTACTTCAAATGCAAATATCGATCATATGATTAAACGAAACGGTAACAAAGATTGTATTGCTTCCAAACATACTTTTAGCAAGTTTTTCATTACACATTAGGTAAAGTAGTAACAGATATGAAACTGTTATTGTTTCTATAAATCATCGTAAACTGTATATCAGCTGCACATTAGCTGAAGGAAATAGGTGTACGAAATTGCAAAAAGAAGGCAAATATGGTTTATTTTTTTATATATAATATGATAAACAAAACATTTGATGCGAACATTGATGATAAGCAAAATCGCAAAAGTGCATGTCAAAATGTAAAGAAGGAAAATCCGTTTGAAAAAGGCATTTTGCGTGCGAGACTCTCGCGAATTTGTTGAATTAAAGTAACATTAAAAAGTAACAATTCCATCAAAATCTTGTTTCATACTAATATGATAAGTGTTGTTTTTTTTCTTTCTTATTTTTGTCTTGTTTGTCCTTATATATGTTTCCCGACAGCAGTTTTGTAATTGTTTGATAAGTCATGTGAACTTCGCTAAAACAAAATTTGTCTATCGTCGTTTGTTACTCATTGTTTCCTAATGAGAAAGAAAAAAACCTCTTGACCTTTAACCTGCAGAATTTCTTAAATCTTATTACTTCAGCTTCTATTCTGCATGCTTCTATGACCATTTTTATGTCAGAACTAATCAGGAAAACGTAAGTTCATTGAGACTTACTCTTCTATTATCATCTATTCAATAACACTAAAGAGCACGGTCTTAAAGCTGCACGCCTTCATTTGAGCCAAGTATTTCAAAAAAGTCAAACATGTGAAAAATGCATTAAGATTTTAAGAAAAGTAAAGGATTCAAGATTCAGTTAATGATTTACATGTTATGTGCGATTCATTACTGATTTTGCAGTATTTATCAACATAATTGCATTGCGTTATTTCACGCAGTAAGGCGTTGTTTTTTTTTGCATATGTTGACCACTTTGTTTTGGCAATTTACGTGGATTGTAAGTTCCTTTTGAATTATGTAAACTATATTCGTTGTCCACTTCGCAATATTTAAATTTTTAGATACAATTTTACAATTTTCATGAAAGTTAACAGGAATATAGTCAGTTTATCAATACACCAAGTGTCACCTTTTAAAATACGATAGGAAAATGACCTTTCTGCGTCACAAGGGATAGGGACGAAGAACCTATTCTCGGAGTGATGTGCTAATCGCCTGACGTATGTAAAGCTATCGATTGAGATGAAAGAACACAACTTTAAGGGAAAAAATATATACAACCACTCTTACTTAAACTGACCATAAGAAGTTATATAATGGAAACAACAACAACAACAAACATGACCGTGTATAGATTTTATAAAAAACAAAATATGATATTAGAATATTTTGAATAATTTTATGATGAGACATTTTTATGAAAGTAAAAATCTTTTCAGTATTTTCAATAAAGTTGCAGGAAGGATGTTTGCATTTTATTTGTATTTATTACAAATTGCAATAAAGTATTAAAAGAAAGTCAATACAGTCGAGACGGACTGGGCGGCCATCTGATTTCAACGACTTCCTGTCTTATCCGACCTACCAATATATTTCCCAATATTAAAAATCTGAATTATACGACTCCCTGTCATATGTAACAATCGACCCTAATTGTCTGGTCCCAATGTGCAAAGCTTTTTTTCTGATTTAAACGACCTGTATTTTTTGTATATTACTGTATTCCAATAAATCGACATTTTCCCATTTTCAATTCAAGAATCAACATGTTTTTATATTGAAAAAAATAAAGAGTAAAGTTATAAATGGAAAGAATTACTTTAAACCATCCATCCAGTGTTTTCATACCCTTTCGGTCTCTAACTAAGATGCATTTATTAAGCAGTGTGTCTGTTTTTTTAACGAAAATTAAATGTTCCGTACAAACCATTGAAATTGCAATTATGTTTGCCGTTAGCAAAGGAATAGTGAGTGCTCTGCTCACAAAAAAATGTTTATTTACGAACATTTTTTTATTCTGCTAGCAACATTAAAGCTTTATATCAATTAACTTTTCTACATTTACGCTAATTAGCGTCCTATAACAATAAACATTTCATAATCAGTCACAACAAAAGTGACCTGCACCGTTTGGGAATCGAACCCTGGTCGCCCGATTCACAGTCCAACGCTCTACTGATTGAGCTATCCGTAAGTATAAAAGTATTCAAGAATATAAACACATTCATGCACAAACACATTTATTTTGTTTAAATGCATGTCATTTCTATAAGTTTACTCCTCATTAAACGTCCGTGAAATCCGTTTGAAGTAAATGCTGCAAGTAGTAATATCGTGTAAGTTAAATGTGCCCACTTTTAGCTTTGCCGTGAACAATTCTTTATTACATTCGACGTTTATTAAAGGCAATTTCCAATTTGAAATTGAATTTGATATCAGACTGAACTTTGCGTGGATAAAATGTGAAGCAGTAAATGTATTTATTGAAATGAATGTAGGGGAACAAATTGAATTGAGTTTTGTAACAAAATATTCTATAGGGACATCATATACAAATTACTTGGAATAGCGGATGAGATAAAATGTTTTAACTTATGTCATGTTGGTCGCTTCGTATTTAATGTTTTGTTACTAGAGAATGAAATGTCGAACGGTATGGAGTATAAAACTGAAACTGTATTATTATCATTTTTATTATTATTTTTTTTTATTATTATTATTGTTATTATTATTATTGTTATTATTGTTATTATCATCATTTAAGAATAGAAAAGGGAAAGTCACTATCATATCATATTTAACTGATAATAAGGTATAATAATGAAGTATGGAGGGGCCGTTGATGATTATAATGATAATAAAAATGATAATTTAGAAAAAAATGTTAAAAGTAATAATGATCACCACTACTCTAACTGCTGCTGATGCTACTTCTGCTGCTGCTGCTGCTGCTAATGCTACCACTACTTCTACTGTTACTACTACTGCAACCGCGACTACTACTTCTACAACCACGACTACAACTGCTACTACTACTGCTGCTACTACTACTACTACTACTTTTACTTCTACTACTACTACTTCTACTAGTACTAGTACTACTACTACTACTACTACTACTGTTACTTACTGCTACTGACAACTTCCCCCACAACCACCTTCACCACCTACCTACATATACTTCTACCACTCCTTCTCCGTTTTCTCCTCCTCCTACTTTATTATATTTCATAATAATAACATGTAATAGGTTTTGTTTTGTTTATCTATCACAACGACCACGGCTACGGCTAATTTTACTCGTACCTCCCCTCCTTTTCCTACTTCTACTATATTATATTCTACAAATAATAAAAAAATAATAGTTTTTCTTTCGTTATTCTATAACATAGAGGATATTGAATGAGTGTACGTTCAATACTGAATTTATTGCACGAGTTGAATAATATTATTTTATTCAACGAGTGCAATAAATTCAGTAATGAACTTACACGAATTTAATATTCTATTTATCACATACCCAAAATAAAGACCGTTTAAAGTGAAATAAGAGTTATTTTCCGTTGACGCGCCTGTAGTAGAACGCTTACATTTAGCGCGTCTTTACACTATGTTTGCATAACGCTAATGACGTCACGTCAAAATATATGCACGACCGTGCAATACCATATTTACGGAGTCGCAAAATCGGCACGGGTGTGTGATAAAATGTTATATTTCGTTTGTTAAGATGCAAAATTTATTCTTTCGTTCAAAATCCTAATCCTAAAGAGTTTACATAGTTTACACAATGTACGACTACCGTTTTCTATTTATTTTTTTTCATGCACGATATAGGACAATTCTATGTTAATTCAGGAAATGAGTTCAACAAAGCCTTCGTGATAAGGTCAATATGCATGGGAAAACGCAATATTTGTCTAACATCATTAAGGAATGGAAAGAGACGAATTTCCTGGTTCATATACAGTCACAATGTGATTTTGAAATCACTCTGTCCCTTTAAATCATGCTACCTTAAAATTGTGCATCGCAAAGTGAACAATGGCCCCTGAAGGCTTCAGTCCGAGGGCATTATCTATTTAAGGGGAGATTATCACTTTATGGCCCCTCATGACATGTATTAATGTCTTATTTTTACAGTGATATAATGTCTAAAGCTGTAACTAATTGGAAATTATTGCGAAATGCCCGCGTTGCATGTTCGCATTTTTTATCGGCAATGTGTAATTTCTGTATATCCTTAGAACGACTTACACTTTCTCAAGCATTCTCATAAGAGACCCAACCCACCTGAAACTGTAATCCGATGTTCAGAAAAGCCAGTAATCAGGAATCTTGCAATTTGATGAAAACGTCATTTAATGGTAATGCAAACTGAATAACTCACTAAACTGTTTTGAATAAGTGTTTTCGGTGTACGTTTTGAAATGGAAATATTTTATAAATCCACGACCATAGTTAAGCTAAATGCATGAAACAACACTGACACGGACGCTCTGCCTACTGCGCTATCAAGGCACATGCAATATGACGTTTTACTTTGTGTGTTTAATTTATGAGGCTTCAGTCTGCCTTACCTATGTTTTCGCATTGTTATTAATTTTTATGTAAACATAGGCTCAAGTTATCGTCCTGGGACAGTACTTCGGAATGCCCCCAGGTTAATATTTGAAAACAACGTGTGAAATATATCTCCAATATTTAACGCTTATAAAACGTTTTTAGACGTTCATGTTTTGCAAAATTCAAGTAATTCTATTATATACATAGAATGATAAGTAGAAAAAACTTTAAACTCAAAATTTTAAAAGAAGTTATATATTATCCTTTTAAAATTTCATTGCGGACTTAAAAAGAGGTAAACTGATAACCCGCTTAGTTTGCGTTACTATTGTTGAATATAAACCAATTCAAACATATCTGTGAAAATTAGCCTCCTTATCAATAACATAAGGCAATGGCATATTTTTAAAGTTTGCCCTTTAATAAAAGGGCGGACAACTCTTTGTCCCTTTCTCGTAAGAAAAGGGAAATCCTGCGATGCGTGTATGTGGTCGCACGGTCATTTTCCTTCAAACATGTCCTCGATGCATGTATGTGGTCGCATGGTCGAAAATCTCTTAAATAATGACAACGTTAACAAAGGCTTTTTGGTCCAGATTTTTAAGACCTAATTAAGAGAAATAAAATATGATAAGGAGTTGAGAAATAAAATGTTATTTAAGAGGAACTTCAAAAGACTAAATACATAATAAAAAAGTTTTTAAAACTTCTTATATGCAATCATGCAAAATTCTTTTAGGTTACTCTAACCGATTCTTTAAAAGCCCAACATTCACCTCCCTTTTGAACACTTACGCCATTTGCAATGTTATCAAGGGAGGTCACTCTAACAACTCTTTTTCTTGAGCGCAACAGTTACCTCCCTTTGAACACTTACGCCATTTGCAATGTTTTCATGGGAGGTCACTCTAACGGACCTTTTTTTAGAGCAACCATCACCTTCATTTTAAACCTGTACGCCATTTGCAAAGTTTTCAGGGGAGGTCACTCTAACCAACTCTTTTTAATGCAACATTTACCTCCCTTTAGAAACCTTACGCCATTTACAATGTTATCAGGGGAGGTCACTCTAACCAACTTACCTTTTTAGCGCAACAGTTACCTCCCTTTGAACCCTCATGCCATTTGCAATGTTTTAAAGGGGGGTCATTCTAACCGACTTTTTAACGCAAAAATTACCTACCTTTAGAACTCTTATGCCATTTGCAATGTTTTTAAGGGAGGTCCTTTTAACTGACTCATTTTTAGCGCAACAGTTACCTCCCCTTTGAACCTTACACCATTTGCAATTTTATCAGGGGAGGTCACTCTTTATAGCTCTTGTTTGAGCGCAACAATTACCTCCCTTTAAAACTCTAACGCTATTTACAATGTTATCAAGGGAGGTCACTTTAATCAACTTTTTTGAACGCAACAGTTACCTCCCTTTAAACCCTAACGGATGGAATATACAGTTTTCAAGGCTTCTCGGGAAACAACTGACTGCGTCACAATTAAAACTACACACAATTCTGTAATCACACACCTGAAATATATGCATTTCATAATTAACATATACATATGCATCTCACAGCAAACAATTGAAAATACATGACCACCATCTAGTTTTCTGTCACATAGCCCTGTGTTTTTCATTGTTTTGGTCGCGAAAATCAACGACAAAAAGAGTGGATTACCCCTATTCGCAAAATAACAAAAATATACTAACGCCCCAAAATTAAATCACAAGCTATAGTGTTTTTTCCTTTTTAAACAATGCACTATCTGAAAAAAACATCAACACGGGACACATACAATTAGCTTTTTCACTATTTTAAATCTTCTGCATACCCTTTAAATTGAAGAGCTGATTGCCGAGCTAGCTTTATGGATCATACATTCGAATCTGACTGGTACTTCCCAAAATGTATGGGTCAACGTCACTAAAATCACTGAAACAAAACTCTAGTCACCGAAACTAGAAATATAGCAACTTTTAATATTAGGAAGCTCAAACATCCACTACAATTATAAAATGGTCTCTTATTTGTAAATTTGACCTTCCTGTGGAGCCCTTACCAATTTGCAAGAATATCAGGGGAAGTCAATGTCACTAATTTTATTTTGAGCGCAACAGTAACCTCCCTTTAAAACCATTTCGCCATTTGCAACGTTTTCAGGTGAGGTCTTTGAAATGTCATCAGGGGAAGTCACTTTAACCGACTCTGTTTTGAGCGCAACTATAATCTCCCTTTTCATAGGTCATTTTAAAATTACATTCTGAAATCTCGGAATCTGATTGGCCCTTGTAAAATGAGCAAATTAACATGAAGTGATCTGATATGATACACGCGTCTAATTTTTAATTAATCTTAAGGAGTCAGGAAACGAAATATCTACATTCATAAGCTCTTTGACTATCAATTAAAGGTATTATATGCTCAAATTTTATATTATAAAATTTTTATTATTGGTATAAAGTCTCTTTGTATATATAAAATAAACACGTTTTGACTTGACACAAAATGGAGATATCATGTTTAAAGTTCTATAAACTATATAGGTGGTCACAATATTGATATATAGTGTCATTAAAAAAACTGGCAGTTTTTTAAGAAAGGACCAACTTTACTTGTCCCGTAATAGGGAGCGCAGCTTCTCATACATACAAATGTAGTTCATTAATTCTTTTATTCAGATTAGACATATGCAATAAAATCTTATTGGTTTCAATAAATATCTGGGATTAAAATATTTTACTCAAGGATGACCTTCGTACATTTTTAAATTTCAGATACATAAGTTCTGTTTAACTATGCCTTCTCTTACACATTATAAGTTCTATATCTGTTTTAACGATCGAGTTATAGATTTTGTCAAACATTAGTGAAAACCGCCACTTTCAACTTCGTCCACTTTCCCGTTTACTCGTGCGCATGAAAATAGCGAAAAGCACACAAGAAAACAAACTTATCTGGTATTATCAGTTATATACAAAGTTTATAATGTTCATATATTTTACATATTTATGAAGTATTTATTTAACCGCTAACGATTGAATGGTTTGTTTATCATAAATGTTTGCCAAAGTGTTTTAGATAAGAAGGTTCTCTATCGGTACTTGTTTCGGATTTTAGATTTCTTTTGTTATTTCCAACGGTGTTGAAAATCTGTTGGTTCTGGTATTTCGTATCAACAAAACGTTGTCAATAAAAAACTTCCAATTAAAATTTCGATTGGAACAAACTTCGATAATTTAATGTTTTGTCTTTGAGCTAAAACGACATTCACAATAATAGAAATTAAAGAATTACATGACGGTAAAATGAACTGCGACGATAAAATTTAGTACGGAATCAATTGTTTTGATTGTAGTTCTAATTAACTTCTTTACTTTAAAAGGATTTACTTCAGACTTAAGAGTTTGTTTCTATTAGAATATTTTGTATTATTTTGCCTACATATGCATATGATTTTAATATTTCAAAAACTTAAACGTAAACTTTAAAACTCAACATCATAATTCTTATTCTTTGATTCTTTTTTCATGTTTTCTAAGATACGATATGCAAAAAAAACCAGTTTTAATTCGGCCGAATATCTTTTTTAAAGATCTTGTTTAAGTATTGAAATTCTTAGAATTTGAAACTGTGTACATCCATTACACAAACTGAGCAGGTTTAAGGTAAAATAAGATTGCCTTGAATATTATTCAATAAAGATCATTTCTGGCATACTTACACAAAATTGCCCTTGATTTGTGGAACTCAATTTCGACATTTTCAGCATTTTAGGAATCCAACCAACAATAATAGAAATGGGGAAATGCTTCTAAAATTGTATTTTAGAGTCAAGATATTAAACTACGGTATTTTTATTTACTTCAGCCTGGGATCAACTTTGTAAAAATCCAAGGAGGCATCCAGAATGTAAAATGTACATGGGATATGACAAAACAGAGTTATTTATGGAATTATGATATTCTATTGATTTAAAATAACGTTCTGAAATAATTATTAACGGCTTTTAAATGTAAGGTAACATTGTCTTTAACGTATGTTAAAAATTCATTAAAAATATAGCATTAAATGTACCTTTGTTATGTATGTTCAAAATGATATCAAATCTATACTTAATGCAATTAAATTATCGCAAAGCTTATACTAAAGATTGTGTCTTTAAATTATGATAAATGATTAGCAGTATCAACGTATCAACAGTGTTACTTGCATTCGATTTAAGTTCGTATGTGTACATTTGAGATAGATAAAACATAAAAAAAACATAAACTACGTGCAAAATGCCATGCATGAACCATGCATTCTTAAGTTGTCAAATTTCATGAAATTTAGAGATAAAGTTCGACAAAAATACTTACTGTATCAGCTGCCATGTTTGCTTAATCTTATTTTTCGCAAATAGAGATTAAGCAAAACGAAAATAATCAAATGTGATTTCCAGTTTAACTGTGTCAAAATAAATTTACTGTACCAACATGAATCATGTAATCACTGTACGCTAACTAGGAAGTTTCATTTGGTATACAGCCGGGTTTTCACAGGCAACAATTAAATATTTAAAATACATTTCTCAGTTCATATGGCGCGGTTGATTGTAACTTTTAAAAAAAAAATTGCAAAGAAAGAGAACAAAAGTGTGTTATTTTAAACCTAACTTTACAGAATATTTCAAGCTTCTAATATATCACCGAGACACGATTATGAATTGCTCATCTTGCTAAATTTTTTTGCTGCTAATATTGAATTTATTTAAGTATAATTTCAATATCGTTATTCAAAACTTTAAGACGACAACCTAATCGCTTTCTATAATAATTACAACCCCAAACGCACGAAAGAAAACAAATATTACACAATAACATTGTTCGGGTAGACTATTAATCAAGTGTGTACCTGTAGGTACATTTAATCGTGGTTATTTATAATTTCTGCAGGCGTATAGATGTTTATCAACTGCCATTTTTTGGAAAATATTTTAAATATTTAAAAATTTTAATATTTTGATTTTCCCGCCGAAGGCCGTCTGAAATCAGTTTGTCTTCAAGTAAAATATACAGTGAAGAACTGAATAAAATAAGAATTTTTATTGGTCATTTTTAAATAACAAATTGAAATCCGGGAATCTCATTGGCCGTTCTAAAGTAAAAAGGATAGTTCTTGCCATTATAAAATAAAATGTTTAGGATAGTTCTCAAATATAATGTACAGGATAGTTCTTTCTTAAAATTAATTTTCTGGTTAAATTTCTAAGATATTTAAGTTCTGTTTAACCATACTTCCTCCCACAATTTATTATGTCATTGTTATGTAAGCATTGCTAAAATTTCTATATTTCTTTGTATTGAGTGTGTGTTTTTTTTCTATAATTTAGGACATACTGCCTCTTTTACCGACAAACGAACACAATCTTTATCTTATGTCTGATTAACAATGATCTTTGTGAACTGAATGTTAAAAATACTAAGATTTTAAGGAATGTTTAATTACTCTATTTAAGAAATATCAATTACAAGATAATGCATATCTCTATGTAGTCACTAATTCGTTTTGTAAAATAAAATGTCTAATGTATCGTTGGATGACCTGTGCCAGTAACGGCCCATTTTCAATGACCTTTTTATAAAATGCTGCCGCTTTAAAAAGCTGTGACTTATTGTTTTAACGTGTTTATCCCAGTAAGACTTTTCATGTTAACATATTACCTTGATGCAACCTTGAAAGAATGGCCAGAAAATACATATTGTGTATAAATACACATAGAGTAGTCTAACGCGCCCGTACATGTGTCTTCTTTTCTCGCTATGGATTTCAATTATCCAGACAAAATTGCATGACAAATATTTACATTCATTCAAATAGATCTAAAATAAATAAATAAAATAGACCATACAAACGTTTGGAGAGACTTATAACAATGACATTTTTTCTTTGGCGTTTGGATTTTACCTAGCTAATCTTGGACTTTTATTAATTACTGTCATCTTAGTGCAGTAAAAGGTTAACTCCTATTAAATTTAATAGGAGTTAACCGTTACTGCACTAAGGTTACTATATATTTTATTGCATATTTAGGGAATCATTGTGAAAGATTATGTTATATAAAAATATAATGGAAATAAAATTAATGATGTAGTTCGTCTTTGTTGAACTTTTAACTTAAATTTGATTCTTCAGCTTAAAACTTGTTGTCCAAATTGATCAACATATCTCAAACCATTAAGCTGGTATTTACACAACAAGCACAAGTCATATAAAACTTGATGTAATATAAATATTGCGCAGTCTATTGTACTATCAAAAATTTTAAAAAAAATCACATATACTGTAGACGTTTAGGAAAAAAATACTTAAATGATATTAAATTGGTTACATACAGATTATCTTGCGCGGATGTTTCATAACTTTTCAGCAAGTTGGTATGGTGAAGCAAATGAGTCGAACTAATCATACAAGTTCAATGTCCTGTAAAAATCACAAAGCCCTTGAGAAATAAAACTGCAGTTATACTCACATTAAGCTTACGTTTGCAAATATGAGGTTAAGATATTTACGTTCAGTTGAATAATTCTAAATTATACTTGAATTTCGAACCTGAACATTGCGCATATGTTTTTAATTCATTGATTGTCATGTTTCACACATGTAATAGATAAGTTGCATGCTTGAGGCGGTCAATATCACGTTAATTAAATATCAAATTCCATAAAAAACATGTTTGGAAATATATGCACACCCTTATCACAATGAATATACTTGTTAATCAATTAAATAAAAAGATAAAAAATCCCCCTTATGTTGTTGTTGTTGTTTATTAAGCGCCTCGTCTAATATAGTTTTTGCAGCTTTGCACTCTCCAATAAATTTCAATATTGTACTCAACAATGTATAATAATTAATCATATTATCAAATGCAATGAATATGATATGGATAAAGATATTATCATTTATAGTTGTTTACCTTGTTATATGATATAGGTGACAGCTCCAAATTAAAAGCTAATGTTTAACGCGCAAAAGATACAAAAATAAAGCTAATTCTGTAAGCACTATTGGCTTTAGTGACAACTGAAAATCAGTCAAACCTTCAACTCACACAGCTGGATGCCTAGTTTATTTTTTTTATTAAGAAAATTTCTCTAACGATAAAAAATTGGAGGCAAGTGCTTAAAACACAAATTTGAATGAACGTTAACCTAAATAATCACTATGATTGCTCATTTAAATTTCTCTTATTTCTCAAAAAAATGGTTTATTTAAATGAAATTACAGGAGCCGAAGCTGGTATTACTGCGCAATTTGCGTGCGCAGTTAACTGACTTGAAACTGTAACAGATGATACTTAATAACTGTAATTTTTCATCAAGTGCATGCAGCTGCATTTAAGTCTGAATTTAAAAGAAGATTATCTTAAAGATCAAAGAAAGTGCATGTCAGGGAGGTCATTTCTCGCGTCATGTGTTTTAATACAGGAGGTATTCGATAACAATTATGATAATATGACACATAAAAATCTGTATTATAAATTATAAAAAAAAATTCTCGGATTTATGCCTGTAAGAAAACTCGGTAGGAAGGATTTTATGTTACAATATTAAAGCCAAAAAAGGGAAAAGGCTTTGTCCGGTTAATGATTAACTAAGACAGGGCTTCAATGTGTAATATAAGTGTCCTTGTTTTGATATGCTATGCAAAATTCGCAATGTAATCACCAATGATAATCGATATAAACTTATTGATCGTTTTTTTCTTTTTTAAATTTTATTTCATTTTATCTTATTTTATTTTATTTTATTAATATTATTAATCTTTAGTGTAAAAATAATGGTTGTATAGAACATAAATAATTCCAGTATAAACGTGATTTTTTTTTGTATAAAATGAAAAAAATGCCAATATAAATATTCGATTTTTCTCATATGAACATGCGGTATGGTATATATCACATAAAACACGGAAGACTTATATAAATATGTAATGCGTCCCATATAAACATGTACTTTTTTTCTTAAAAACAGGTTATATATCTCATATAAACATAAAATACTTTTAAGATAAACTATAAATATTGCATTCTAATTAAAACCGGTGACTTAGACGGTAACATACACTTTCTAGTACCGTCTATGAACAGGCTCAATCTAACCGAGAACGCAACATGTACATTTGTCATTTTGGGTCTTCTTTAAGTATTCCATTTTTTTATTGTAATATAATTTTCTCATATAAGCAAATAATATTGCTCTATTCTTATATAAAAATATAAAAATAGAGTTCGTGTTACGATTAATTTTATTGTATAGAATAAAATCGAGACAGAAATGACATGATAAAAATTTAAATTGGATCAAACACGGATATATTCATGTAAAACGTTTTTAAACTCTTATCACATTGATCATTTGTTTTCGGTGTGTTGAAGATAAGCTAATATATAACTTTGAACAGATATATTTCCTTGCATATTTAATAAATTATTGAGGGATCTCAGACTTCATCCATCCAAATTTAAGTAAAAATAAAAATTTGAGCCGCGTCACGACAAAACCAACGTAATGCGTTTGCGACCAGCATGGATCCAGACCAGCATGCGCATCCGCGCAGTCTGATCAGGATCCATGCTGTTCGCTTACAAACACTATTACAAGTAGAGAAACTGATAGCGAACAGCATGGATCCTGATCAGATTTAAGATTAACTATTTTTTGGCAAAAAAGCTGGTTCTTTCATGCGAAGCATATTTAGATACTAATATATAGGTGATATGAAGATGAAATTTATTGACCAAGTCGTCCGGATAGCTCAATAGATAGTGCTGGGCTGTAAATCGGGGGACCCGGGCTCGATTCCCGGAAGGTGCAGGTCACTTTCGCTGTGATTGATCATGAAATCATTTCTACGGTCATTCGTCCGTGCATATACTGAATTTATCAGTTGTGTACCAATGAAAAGTTACAAACAAAAATCAACTATTGACGTAGACAAATAAAAAAACTTTCATCAAATTAAATATTATGAAATCGTTTTCACATTTTCACACAGATATAGGACGGATGTTTTGTCACTTTTCAGCAAGTTGATATGGTGAAGCAAATCGATCGAAATAATCAAATTTGTTCATTTTTTCTTAATATAATCTCAAAGCCTATGAGAAATAAAACAGCAATAACTCTAAGATTAAAGCTAACCTTTGGGATTATAAGATATTAAATTTTAGTCATCAATTTTGTAAATGAATAACGTAAGAGAAGTTTCTCAATATTTCAACATGGCAGTTTTCGTGTTTACATAAACGGTGTGCATATATGGAAAGTAAAACAATTAAGAATATTAATAGAAAAATCATTAGGATGAGATAATTTCAAAACAACAATATCGACATCAGCAATAACAAATGAACTCAAAAGAACAAAAAATAAACAAAAGAAGAGAAGAGAAGAGAAAATGAAAAATACAAAAATAAAACACATAAAACAATCAAATAATCAAAGAAAAGGGTTTAGTCATTCTTTAATATTTATCCTTAATCTATACATATTAAATGTAGCTTTTTATTGTCAAATACTCTGTTAAGCAGCTATTTACAAGTTTTACATGTACGACAACAAATAAAAGGGCTGAAGCAGTAAAATAAATTTACATAAAAACCCGTCCACCTTGAATATATATAAATAAATCCTCGTGAAAACTATGTGCACATTCTCTCACTACTGGAGTTTCATGTTTGGTTAAAATGATCTTTATCTGAATTAAATTACGTTCGTGCGTAAGGAATTTTTTACGAAGACGTGTATCGCGGGATTTTTTAGCCCGTAATATAAATTATATTATATTAGAAGACTTTTGTCCGCTTTATGTTTCAATTTTAATGGCTATTATCACGTTTTGTGGATGGTGATGCGTGCACTTTATAGCGGTACCCTTTTTGTTAGATATTGTAGGTAACTGGTTTAAAAAAGTTAAATAGGTTATACCATGTCGACAGATTTGCACTGACTATCATAGGTACATTTGAACTAAACTTATCAGACTAAATTGTCAAGATATCTTGTAAAAACTTAACAAATGTATCTCAGGCAAATTGAATACCAATTTTGAGAGGCGAGAGACAAAACAACATTAGACTCTGAGATAAATTGTCACGTATAAATTTTCGGCCCTGGATAACTATTCTCTATAAACATGTATAAAATATTTATGATTTGCAAGAGATGAAACCAGAACCGATAAACGACAACTTTGAAAATGTTGCAGATTCGGTTTGATTGAGTCTGTTTATGGACGTTATTGGTAGTGCAAGCTGCCGCCCCGCCCGTAGCTTAAGCATAATATTCAACATAAGACTTTAAAGTTTTGAATTTAGAAACATCCTATAATAAGATGTATTAGTACGGCTGTTACCATTGAACAAGCAGTGTGACACATGTCACTGTTACCGCATGTCCCACTCACCTGGCTAAACATATTTATGTCAACATACATAATTATTCAAACCTAAATAAGATGCATACACGGACTATTTAAATCCCTCGCCCTGATTGTTCGGACAACAGATGCGTGTTGTAAGTGCACGAAAAAGATAGTAACCCTTAATTGAACAACCCCTTGGATAAATCTCAAGCATATGATTCAAATAAAGCAATGTTTGTCTATTTTTGAAACAAACTTGCAACTAATGTTAATTGTTTTATTGCCGCAAAAGAAGTGAAATGTCCATAACTGAAATATCCAGCATTCACTTTTCAAGTTTAGTGTCACACTGAAGGTTCCATGATAACCGGCGTATGAACTCATCTGCGGATGTTTCTAAATTCAAAACTTTACCATTTCATGTTTAAATGTTGAATGCTCTTTAAGCCGGTTCTACGGGGCGTGGGCGGTAACTTGCACTTTCATGTACAGTCCATCAAACCGAGCCTGTAACATTTTCAATTTTGTGGTTTTTGGCTTTCTTTTGGGATTCTTTTTTCTCTCTATTTTATATGGTCATATTTTAGTTATGAATTTCCTGTCACCAAGATAAAATGATTTGTTTTAACCTTCAAATCTATAGTGCTAAATCTGTTACAAATTCCCTCTTATTGATATATGCACATTTGCAATGAAGCACAGTTTGCACTGCTTTAAATGAAAGGAAATGTGGGATAAAAGTCTATCATTCAAATGACAGTGTCTCAATCATCATCCCTTCATCTTTTTAGGTTTTGCGTTCTATTTAATAATAAGACTGAGTACATTAATACCAAGACTAAACATTATCAATTTAGTTCAACAATTTATGTGGGAAAGTTCAATGGTTTTAAAAGATTAGGACGTAACACATTACAAAAAATGTCACTTCAATACCAATGAAATTCCATAGCGAGCACTAGAAAAGCATACTCCCTGCAGAGTTAACTTCCCCTGATTAGTACAGTAACAAAGCGTAGAGTGGTGATGCGTAGAAGTTTTGTAAAAGAAGGAACAACATGTATCTGCAAAAGCGTGTGCTGACATGAATGAGCTTAGGGATTACGGCAGGTTGTCTTGGAAACGACAGAGATAGTAGACTGCAAAGATTTCGCAAAACCGGTTTCTATGGACTAGCGATAAATCGCTGGCCCAATAAAAATATATAATTCATTTTATCATAACAAAGCAACATGAATGAAGAATAGCGGAGAAAAGTTTACTTAATAGTTTAATCAAGAGCTGTGTACCAAGCATTGCAATTGAGCAGTATATTTTATACCTTTAACGGATTTATAAAGCAATATTTATTTATAACTTATGTGATGCTTTATTTATAACTTATGTGAAGTTGAACAGCTACAAGAAAGAAAAACACACACAGAGAATAACAACAACAGCAACAAAATAAACAAAACCAGCAACCAAACAGACACACAAATAAACAAAGGAAAAGCTGCAAAACAACACAATTAAACAACAAGAAAAGCCAATTTGTCTTTACTATCATTGATCATCATAATCATTTTGAATTTAGAACAATTTATTTACGCCGTAAGGGTTTCTTTTTAG
Organism: Ruditapes philippinarum; assembly: GCF_026571515.1. Taxonomy (NCBI): domain Eukaryota; kingdom Metazoa; phylum Mollusca; class Bivalvia; order Venerida; family Veneridae; genus Ruditapes; species Ruditapes philippinarum. Next base: position 170,168 of record NW_026862544.1, read on the forward strand.
AAACAAGTTATAAATGTCCGAAACAAATTAAGTATCAGTGAACTAAACCCGTATACATTTCAAAAGTCAAAAAGGGGGCGAGATTGATAACACTTTTGACATTGTTATTAAACTGAAAGCTGAAGACATGCTGATATTATGGTGTAATCTGAAGATAAGGACAGGTGTTTCAAAGGATCAGATAAATATGACGAGGGAGGGGGTATCCTCATAACGAGGCCTACTTTAGGTATTATACGCTGACGAGACTTGTATGTCATTTTGAAAATATACCGTTCTACATTTTATGTATTTTATCATAAACGCAAGTCATTAAATCGTTTAAATGTTCCCCCCTGCACATATTGTTATTAAAATAGAAAGTAATAAATGTAAGGTATTTTGTTATACCTAACATTATTAATTTTCTTTATAACCTCATGTGACGTCAGAGGTTAACAAGCGGTAATTGTCACATGGCATGGCAACATCACGCTCCTGCCCGCTGATATTACTGTATGGCCATCATGCGCTTATCGGGTGTTTAGTTTTAGTTTATATTGGAGATTTTTTTTTATCTTAAATATTAATTTTGTCGGTATAATAAATATAATAGAGTGATAAAATAAATGACAACATAATCCCAGACCTCATTTGTCTGGAATGAACATTTTGTTATATCATCCACTTTATTATTCCAATAAATTCACTAAAATGCTATTATAATTGCCGAATATCTTAATTAGCGCAATATTCTAAATATACATAAAAAGTTCTAAACTATCATGAGTTGAAAACCGAAAATGTTCATTAGGATCACAAAATTTTGCATTGAATTTTATAGGGCATTTGAATTTCATCCTTGTTTAGACTCCCTAGAATAATACCTTTAAGCAACAATTTGATTGTACTGATTTTAATACCATTTCTTATGCATCTGAAATAAGAGTTATACCTTGCGGAAAAAATCGTGCAATATGATGCAGATGTATTTGTATGCTTAACTTATTTTACGAGCGTAAACAAGTTTTGGATTCCATTCACCATTAAATGCGGATAAACGACATCTGTTTAAACGAGGTTTTAATGGAAGACAAGATTTTTTTATATCTAAAAGTATCATATCGAGTTCTATTGAAATAGTCTGTATTTCACGAACAGTAAATATACCGATGTTCCATTTTATTTTCAAGAAAGAAATGACCCTTGAAAAAAAAGAATTGCAACGAAAATATTACTTTTGAGTTTTTGAATTTTCTGTCATTAATTCAGAAGTAAAACATTCATAAATAAGTGATTAATTCCACAGTAAATTTATTTTAAAATATATATATATATTTCAAAGCAGTTGATATACTTTTTATATTTTAATTAAAACCATGTGTCTTAAATCTGTAATACACTTTTTAGTAATTGGACATAATTTCGGGAATCAGACTAATTAAGTAATTTTTAAAGTGAAATATCATAAAAAAAATCGATAACAATGTCAAACTTTTATATCATTTCCTATACACAGTCCTAAAAACATGATTATTTAGAAGATGAGCAGTAAACTTAACATTCAAACAAAATATAAAAGTTGACAAACCTCCTTCACATCCATCTGCCTTACACAAAATGATGGAATTCATTTGAGCCGCGTCACGACAAAA
>NW_026862545.1:0-24349 GCF_026571515.1 Ruditapes philippinarum
AAATGATTGTATCGGACGAAAGGGATAGTTGAGATGGTGTTATTAGAAATAGAGATATTGTTAGACATTATTGTAACAGTGCTGATTATTTAGGAGATGATATGGTAATGTTAAAAGAAGATTAGAGAAATAGTGATTATATGCAATATGATGGTAAGAGGAAAAAGGGATAGTTGAATTGATGTAACAGTGTATTATAAAAGATATCATGGTAATATCATAGATGTTGTTGCTGCTGCTTATGATAATGAGTAGGAGGAGGTGGTGTTGGTCAGGACGACGACGACGGCGATGATGACGATGATGATGATGATGGTGATATATATCGGTGATGATGAGGATTATAATGAATCTATGATTATGATGCAGCGTGATGGTTAGAGAAAAAGAGATAGATGATTGATGGTATATGACATGATGATAATATTTGATATTGATATAATGGTGTAATTAGAATCTAAGATATCGTTGTTGGAAGATTACGGAAAATTTGTTGTTGTTGTTGTTGTTGTTGTGGTCATTGTCGTTGTCGATGATGATGATGACGACGACGATGACGATGATGATGGCTAGAGAAAAGGGGTGTTTGAAAAGACGGTATAAATAATTGAGGATGATATTTATTATTGATTTAATAGTGTTATGCATAATAGATCTATTACTAAAATAAAACAATGATTATCATAAGAATTATGGTATTCATTTGAAGGCCTTCAGTAGATATCAGTGTGAAGGTGGTTCAATAGGTAATGCTTGTTTGAGACTCAAGAAAGATGATATAGTAGTGTCCGCCAACTAGAAATTACATATACTTGTATAGTGTTCCATCCCGAAGCTTCTTCCAGATTGTTTAGCTTTTGTGTGTTTGGTAGTATAGCTGTAAGCTAGGCAAAACTTACAGCAAGCAGGAGTTTTTCTTACGGTTTCATGCCCTGATATATCCCCTGGTCTGTTGATCGAGGCTTACTTTCGATGGAAATCCGAGGAGTCTGGCAACTTTATATATCCGCAAGGACTCGAATCGTTTGCGAGTGGCTGTCTTCAATCTGAGCCAGCAGAATGGAACATGGCAGTTATTCCTGAGTTTAGAGATACGGGAACTGGGTGGATCATAGTATGGAAGTGGCCTGAGAGGAGAAACCTGCATTTGGTTCACACTGGAGGATGGATACCTTTGATGGAACAAAGTACGAAATCATTAATATTACATGTATATCATAATTTATCTTGGTAATAATAACTTACATGCAAAGAATACATAATATAGATATCCTGCTAGCGTTAATAAAGGTGATACATAACTGGTGATCTATATAAATGGTGATCATGATGATGGTCATCATCTTCATCAGGATCATCATCATCATATGATGATATTGGTGGTGATGATGTTGATGATAAGGCAAAATGATTGTATGAGAAAAAGGGATAGTTGAGATTGTGTTATTAGAAATAGAGATAAATTTACACTGATGATAATGGTGATGATGATTATCATCATCATCATCATCATTATTATCATGTGATGATATTGGTGATTATTATGTTGATGATAAGGCAAAATGATTGTATGAGAAAAAGGGATAGTTGAGATTGTGTTATTAGAAATAGAGATAAATTTACACTGATGATAATGGTGATGATGATTATCATCATCATAATGATCAGTGTCATCATTATTATCATGTGATGATATTGGTGATTATTATGTTGATGACAAGGCAAAATGATTGTATGAGAAAAAGGGATAGTTGAGATTGTGTTATTAGCAATAGAGATAAATTTACACTGATGATAATAGTGATGATGATTATCATCATCATAATGATCAGCGTCATCATTATTATCATGTGATGATATTGGTGATTATTATGTTGATGATATTTAGGGAAAATAATTGTATGAGAAAAAGGGATAGTTGAGATTGTGTTATTAGAAATAGAGATAATGTTACACTGATGATAAGGAGGAGGTCAGTAGGAGGTGGTTGGAGGAAACTGATGATGATGGTGATGATGATTATCATCATCATCATCATCATCATCATTATTATCATGTGATGAAATTGGTGATTATTATGTTGATGATAAGGCAAAATGATTGTATCGGACGAAAGGGATAGTTGAGATGGTGTTATTAGAAATAGAGATATTGTTAGACATTATTGTAACAGTGCTGATTATTTAGGAGATGATATGGTAATGTTAAAAGAAGATTAGAGAAATAGTGATTATGCAATATGATGGTAAGAGGAAAAAGGGATAGTTGAATTGATATAACAGTGTATTGTAAAAGATATCATGGTAATATCATAGATGTTGTTGTTGTTGCTGCTGCTTATGATAATGAGTAGGAGGAGGTGGTGCTGGTCAGGACGACGACGACGGCGATGATGACGATGATGATGGTGATGGTGATATATCGGTGATGATGAGGATTATAATGAATTTATGATTATGATGCAGCTTGATGGTTAGAGAAAAAGAGATAGATGATTGATTGTATATGACATGATGATAATATTTGATATTGATATAATGGTGTAATCAGAATAGATATCATGGTATGGAAGATAACGGAAAATTTGTTGTTGTTGTTGTTGTTGTCGTCGTTGTCATTGTCGTTGTCGATGATGATGATGACGACGATGACGATGATGATGGCTAGAGAAAAGGGGTATTTGAAAAGATGGTGTAAATAATTGAGGATGATATTAATTATTGATTTAATAGTGTTATGCATAATAGATCTATTACTAAAATAAAATAATGATTATCATAAGAATTATGGTATTCGTTTGAAGGCCTTCAGTAGATATCAGTGTGACGGTGGTTCGATAGGTAATGCTTGTTTGAGACTCAAGAAAGATGATATATTATCGTCCGCCAATTAGAAATTACTGACACTTGTGGTCGTTGTCGTTATCTTTTTTGTTGATGAGGATGATGGTGATGATGATGATAATGATGCAATATACAACATGATTGGATAGTTGAAATAATGGTGTAAAAATGACGATGATGTTAAGTATTGATATATAAGGTTGTATTATTATAGATATCATGGTAATGTTAAAGGTGATTAGAGAAATGTTTTTGTTGTTGAGAAGAAGGGGGTGGTGAAAATAGTTCTTTTAAATTTTGAAGTGGCCCATTTCGGTAAGACTGATTACAATTTTATATATTTTTTGTAAATGTGTACATGAATGAAGTTTCATTTCAGAGTACTTTAAAGGTTATTTTTTGTGTATCTTTGCAGGATTTCATTTCTTGGTGGAAGGTTTCAGGAAGTACCATGCGCCAGTCTAGACCCCAGTTGTTATTTGGTTTATTTTATAGTGCTTACACAAATTAAAAGCTGCAGAAAAAGTCCAAGGGCTAATGTATTATTTTTTGTGCTAAATTTAGTTGGATAGTATTGTTCTTGAAAGTTTTACCCGCCAAATGCCTGTACGGGATATGCGGTGTTCAGAATTTAGTCTTACATGTGATGGATTTACTATAGGATATATAGTACCATGGAGATAAATATAAACAAATAAATATATATTGTTTATATACCTGTGAAAGTATGAAAATTCAATGGACCGTCTTCTATAGAGGATTACAGAAAAGTTGTTGTTATTCAACTCATGCATTGAACTTACACTTATTCAATATACTCGAGCTCTACATGTATATAATGCACGAAGAATTAATATCTATTTCCATTCTAACACGTCAAGAAAAATATATATAGTTTGACTGTATGTTTGGTGGTTAAATTTGTTTTCGCCTCAGAGTTTATTAAAGGCTGTTCCAGTCCGTTGAAAAAGACTGTGTACCGTTTGCAGAAACATTTTGAGAATAATGAATTTTGAAAATGTTGATCAAATTTTTGTGTGTTTATTTCATTTAACTTTATATTTTTGAAGCGAAATACAGAGTATTCATTGTGAATAAATGTGAAATTTAACTGGTTTGCAACATTGAAACAGCGTTCTTGTTTTTTTTTTTTTTTTTGCGCTACAATTAATGTGACGTTACGTAAACAACACTTTAAATGCCTGTACAACGTAAATGACTAAATAAAAGATATTGGTCTTCGGATTTATTTTTTTAGTTTGAAACAATTTTTATCATTCTAAATAGTTTTCGGAACAAAATTCAACAAAAAGTTGTTCTTTAATTATTTATAAGATTTTTAAATCAAAATGGCGCCGTCAATGTGTCGGATCGAAAATACAGAGGAAATAAGAACGGCGAGTTCATTGTTGTAGAATAACGCACGCTTCTGGCCTTCTTTGTTTATATAGAAAGATTTCCGATAGTGTAAGAATTAGTAATATAGTAAGAACGGTATTTTCATTTCTAGATTTGATGTCAGTTTTAATGCGGTTACCGGGTTACGTTCTTTGTACGAGCGTAACGTATAATGATATGGTTTACCATTATTAAACTCACTAACACCACTAAATAATATCTCCGTTATGTTTTCTATTGGCAAATGAAAACGACATATCCGATGCTAAATTTTCATTTCATTGTTAATATGTTTGAAGTGGCAGACGACATACAAAGAAAGCCAAATTTAAAGGTGGCCAACATTCTGCTGACAACAATGAGTAAACTGTAGAGTCATTTGTAGAATGTTAAACATTATACATGTACTCGTATATGATTTCAGTTGTCAGATTTGTTATTTAGTTTTATTAACATTTGCAAACAATTCAGTTCACTAAGATAAGCTCTGTCATTTGTTCATTAAAGTTAAGGTTTATTTACCCATTCAATATACCTATTCACAACATGAAGTATTTGTGATTTAGTTTTATAGAACGACGACAAAGCATCCCTTCAGAGATATATATTGAATTTAGAGCAAGTTTAGTTTTGTATGCGAATATACTACGTATGTCAAAATAATTTATAACTCTTTCTCCATTAAAATACGTAAATACATAAACATACATACTACGGTAGAAAAGGGTAACAATAAAAACAGCACAAAATACATAAAATTCTTGATTAACAATTACATAAAACGAAGTATCTAACCCAAAAAACGGTTTTGACTTGCAAACTGATTAAAGCAAAAGTGTTTGACTATGTGAAGAATTATAGATATTTTATTTCAAAGTAATCTATGCTAGCATATATACATAATAAGTTATGAATGTTTGTCGCCGGCGGCACATCCTTATGGAACCTGCTTTTTACAAGCTTTAAGTATCCAAAAGTCATTTCAAGCTGACGGCAAACATACTTACAAATGAAGGATGTATTAATAAAGTATGCCATTAATAGTACCTTAATCCAAGTTATCTTGAGATCTATAGAGGCACATCTGTCACAAAATGCTAAGCTAAAACAAGATAAAACTGCCTGTTACGCGACTGAATCAGGAGAGGTAATCATTGGAAATGAAAGGCGAGATAGTGTTCAAGGCAAGTTGAATAATTTCAAAAATTAAGTGTAAAAAAATAATTAGAAACCAACTCATACACTGATGTTGAATTTCCTACTAATGCAATGAAGTATGGCATTTTTTAAGTATAATCTCCTTCAAGTAACACATTTATTTTAGGGGCAAAATTTGTTGAAGTAACATTGCTAAACAAGAACACAAAATCGCGTAGAACTGTCTTTTGTCTTCTTAGAGTCGGGGTTGTGAATCGTATTGTGTATTGAAGTAAATATCTGAAATAAAAGAAAATATTTTTAAAATTATGCGTTATTATCAGTAATCAACATTTAAAAAACATTTTATTATAATTCAAAAGCGCTAATCTTGAATAAGCTGTTTAAATTTGTCAGGCTAAGGCATTCTTGAAATAGCTTATGTTTATTTTTAAACTCTAAAATGAAATTTATGTATGTTCAGAATTTTCATACATCAAGTTTCGTTATACAGTATGTGTATTGCCCCTAATTTGCACCAATGGATTTTTAAATAATTATATTACTCTCTATATTCGGTGGAACATTCTTTCTAAACTTGGAATAACTTTACCATTTGACATATATTCAAACGAATCTGAAATAAACATACCATTACATAAATGTAATACTATTTAATTTAACTATAACATCATACATTTTGTTTTTGGTCTTTATTATCAACTAAAAGTTATGAGCATAAATAGTGTTAAACATTTTTATAAAGGCAGAGTTTGTATCTTTATTTCGCTAAAAGAATGAACAATTTGATATGACTAAAATATATAAATATATCCCTCAGACAGTAAATTAGAACTTGGCAATATAGTTCCCTCGAGGAACATTGAAACAAAATAGAACTTTCACATTTTGTAATAAATAACATATTACATTATCATAAATTCAAGATTTAGACAGTACACTGATCTTTATTGAATCGTGAGTATCACTCCATTGTCGATATGCATGCAACCAAAACGTTTTAAACAAATCTGCATGCACTTTGTAAACAATTATAAGTGCAAGTATCATCGAAAAATATTAATAAATCAAAACCATACATTTGTCAAGAAACTTTTCGAATAACCCTTGAATTTCATATTTGTTTAAACATTTATCAGTTGTAATAATAAAGAGTTTTCGTTTTGAATATTAATTCTATATAAAACATCCTTAACTGAAAATACCCCTGACCCTATTGGCAAACGCCATTCTCAATGACCCCAAGTTTGAAATCAGTAAAACGTTTCCCATGTTCAGGTCATACGTATCTGGAAAAAAAACATTGATCATAAATGCATAGAAATACGAGAAAAAAGTGTTGTTTTGTTGTTGTTTTTTAGAAAAAATAAATTTATTTATAATATTAAATTATACGATGCGAGTTACTGTTTTTATGATGTTTAACTATAAAGTATATGTAGATTCACAGTATGACCAGTGCCCATTCTTGTAATGTTTGTACATATAGTGAACGTCTTTCTGTTAAAGGCACATTTTGCTTAATAAGTTATCATAGGAAAAAGCAAACGTTCTGTAATGGAGTATGCTAAATGCTTATCACGTGCAGAAAGCAGCATTGAATGTGATATATAATACATCATAAAAGTAGAACGTGGAAAGTAGTATTCTGTCTGCATAAAATACTAAGTCATTATAACTTTAATTATGGTCATAAAGCAAAAGCTGGTTCAACTCTATAGTCGATGCGTAACTACCGTTTTGGAAACTGTTGACAGTTTACCGAGGAAAAACGATTTTGAGAAATACGAATAATTTGGGGTTTAACTAAACCTTTAAACGATTAAAGTTTGTTTTTCAAAAATGATTATTTTCTTAACAAATAAAACAACCATAAAAAACTTTGTTTCCTGATTTTTATATAACCGTTTATATAATGTTATACCAATTAACTAATGTTCAGAAAGCAAATCGGAAACAATGCTCTGATGAAAATGCTAATGTGCATACTATCTTAGTTCACATGCTTACAAACTTCCAAATTATTATATCCGACTATAAATATATACCACTAGCATGCGCTAGGATCATAACAGTATGTCTTGAGAAATTCTAATTTAACATGTGAAAGTAATGTTATGAATTCTCCAGATTATCAATGCGTTACATGTAATAATATATATAACTTAATGTGGGGGATTACATAACTAGACTTTGATGTGCTTATGAAAACATTATGTTTCATGAAAAATGATCAACATTTTGAAAAAGAGCACGTTAGAAACACATCTAAACTCACCCCTAAAAACAAATTACAACCGTGTATGTTTTATAAGATACCATATATGGCTTTAACAACTTATTAGATCCATTATATGGTCTTTTAAATTAGAACTTTAGATCATCTGACATACCTCATTTCGTAACAATTTACGACAACGTTTGTGCGTACATTTGTTTACAATCTTATGGAAAAGCAAAATATAATAGCAATAAAGATAATGTCTTTGATTCATAAAATAAATACAAGTTAAAGTCACTGATAAATCCAATAACATCTCGTCTTATTTTATTGTTTTAATGTATTTACGGCACGCATCAAATTAAGAAACATTACATGTCATATAAGAGGCTTGTAAAATCGACAATGATATTTTGTTGTCACAATATCGTTAGAATTTTTCATATATTGTGTTTCTTCATAGATATGAGAAATGGTGGTAAAACTGTAATAACTGAATGGAACATAGCACGCATAGTAGATATTTATATATAGTACATGTAATTAGCAAACAAAGGTGTAACACCTCATAAAGTTATCAAGTGATAAGAACGGAGAGTCAAACAAAAAAGTTGATAGGCATCATATTGCTTACATTTAGGTATAAACTTTACCGTCATCTCTGTAAACTTATTTTCTTTCCTTTATAAGTTTTAAGATGCATTTACTTGAATAGTGAAAAGGAAAGCATTGAATTTCGCATGACACGGCAAATATGAAAACATTGCAGAACAACATTACTGGCTCATTAGAAATAGAATGTAATACCAATAAGAATTAAAATATCTGAAGATATGTTTATATGGCGCTAGGGGTTGAACGCATCATACATATATCTATCAAAACTGCATTTTTGTCAGACCAATAATAGTACAATCAAAATAATTGAAAAAATATATAAGAAACACATTTTATTTAACTTATTATTTTATGAAGTAATCTTAATGTATTTCTTTATTTCAAGCAGGAAATATGATGCCTTGCATTGTATTCCTTAAAGTGATTTTACATGTATTGCAATTAGTATTTTAATCTTCAAATGAAGTGTTAATGAATTTCCTTATTTTTTATTTATTTTTTTACTTGATTGGATTGAAGTTTGCTAAATTCTAAAAGTAGAACCTTATTAATGGTACAATGGACAATAACTGGCTGATATCAGTGAAAACTCGGAATGTTAACCATAAACTACAATTTTGAATAACTTCATAGATGTATCTCTTATTTTGATAAAATTTCAAATTCAAATTTTATTGCATTTTTCGACAAAACTTTGCCTTTGGCAATACATACAAAACATACATAAATCACTTGAAATATGACACACATTCAATACAAATATACAATGTTCACATAAAATGCAGAAAAATATCGAATTTACAATTCTTGCATTGTTTCTAAAACACTAGATCTTAATGCGAATGCTTTATCTAAAAATTTACATAGTTGCAATATTCTACTTTTATTTCCTGATGACATAATAGAATAGAACTTATTTAAAGTTGGAAAAGATACATGTTTTATAAAAGATTTTCTCAGTTCTGAATATAAGGGACAACATAATAAGAAGTGGTATTCTGATTCAACATTTTTATACGAGCATAATTTACACAATCGATTATTTCTATCCGTTCTCATATACCTCCCTGTTTCTATTTCTAAGGAATGAGAACATAATCTAAAACATGATAATTGTTTACGTAAATTGTCATTTTTTACAAAATTAAGATATTCCTCGAAACAAAACTGTGTTTTATATTTCTTATAGTAGTCAAGCTTTGGCATATTATCTATACAGTCATGCCACTGTTGTAAAAATTGATCTCTTATTCTCTGCTTAAATAACATATTATAATTGACATTAACTGCATAGTCGTAAACAATGTATGGGAAACCCATATCAGTAATAACAGAATGAACGCGTTTAGCCCAACAGTTACCATTCCCATTAATGCATTGGTCTAAATAAATATGGTATATAGGCGCCTGCTGACGGTTAACGATTTTATTCCAAAATTGTAAAGCTCTTTCCTTACATAGAATAGACAAAGGAAATTTACCTAGTTCCCCATAGATAGCACAATTTGGGGTCTGTCTTTTGACACCTAAAACATATTTATAAAATCTTATCTGTAGTTTATCAATATCTTTCAGCTTATATATACCCCAAACCTCTGACCCGTATAATAAGATTGGAGCTACCATTCTTTCAAATAAGTATAATTTTGTTTTAACATCGAATTTCACTCTATCAAAGAGTGCGAGAAGATTGTGGTAAGCTCTTAGACCTTGATCTGGTAGTGCTTTCACAGCTTCAACAAAACTACCTGTGTAAGAAAATTTCACTCCTAAATATGTAAAACTATCTACTTTTTCAACCAATTGACCATTTATAAATATATTAAAATTATGGACTGACTTACGTTTTTCAAATACACATATTTTAGTTTTATTAACATTTATCTTCAAACCCCATTTACATGAATATTCAAAAACATTATCAACCAATACTGTGATAGTATCTTTTTAAACAATTCATTGTTTGCAATGCGCTTTTATATTTTAATAACTTGAATAACGTAACGTCTATAGCATCATCAGCATAACAAGAGGATATTGAATCCACAATTTTGTTGTTGTTGTTTTTGTCTAAAAAAACACGTTTCTTCAGATATCACAAGAGAGACTTTTAAACTTTTATTCAAACCACAAGAATAAAGGCTAATAAAACAATTTAATAACGAAAATGTTACAAAAAAGACAATTCCTTATCAACAAAACAGTTTTACAAATTGTATAACAAAACCAACAATCTTTGTGCGACTCAAACATACATACAAATGTATTGCATACTCAAAAATGCTACGTCGTATAAAATATATAATATGTTTACCAGTAATCTACGTGAATTTTAAACATCTTTGTCGGTGTTGACTTTTCCATCATCAATGTTTTGTCATAATTATCAGGCATATTATCCATGAACATACAATATCCAAAATCAACTCCTTCCAGCAATGAAACATTACAAGAATCTCTTATAAACCCCGCCGCACTTGTCATCCCTGGCGGTACAGTTCATCGCAACTTAATCAATACATTCGCAAAGCGATTATTGTTATATGAAACCTTTCGTTGCTAGGGGAAATGTAAAACGTTTAATTACTACTATACAAAAAAGTTCAATTAATGGACATTGATAGATTGTCATTAATACTATGTCATCCATTTAGATAATCCCGGACTGTAAAATAAACTCATTTGAAAGAAAGTTCGACCTTAACTTGTTTTCTTTTTTCTACGCAATACACGTTGCAATAAATTTTCTAAATAAAATCGATTTTGGTACGTTAACGTTTTAATTTACTTTAAAAAAAACTTTACAAATGATTTTATGTTATAAATTGTTATTAATAAGGATTATTCTAATTAGATTCATGAGCGAATAAAAGTATCAAGTCTGTTTGACATACCTTCAGTGAAATGTTTTACATGTATCAACTTGCATGAAATATATACATGTACTTTCAGTACAATATTAATATTGTAATTCCCGGCCCCATGTGACTTTTGTCACCATGAATAAGAATAAATTAATCACTTGTATGAAAACTGTTGTACAGATTTTATTAAACATGGTGTTAAGTATGTGATAAAAATACTAGTTATACCTATGTAAAGATTTACATAGTATGCGAAGTCAACAAAAACAAAAATAAACATAGCTTTTTACTTAATTTACCAGTAAAATACCTATTTAACAAACTAAATATTGATGTGTTATTATTATTTTTACACTTTATTTCAAATTTTCATAGATTTTAACATAATAGAAGAAAAAAATATAAATATACATACATGTTGTATATATATATATAGTGTATGTACAATCACATTCATACTGTACACACCTTTCTTTGCTTTGTTAAAAATATAATAAAATGTAACATTTAATGTTTAGTTTCATATAAGTATTGTTGAAATAGTATTTCTAAATGTAAATGCATTGTATTCAAGAAAGCATTCTTGATTTTAGCCTTTATAGTTAAAGTAAATTACAGATAAAATTTATTTAGATCATCGGAACGTTTGATTAAAACGAATGTTTGTGTTTAGAGAAAATTCATAACTTTTGTTGCCAATATCATGATAATTGAGCCGCGTCACGACAAAACCAACATAGTGTGTTTGCGACCAGCATGGATCCAGACCAGCCTGCGCATCCGCGCAGTCTGATCAGGATCTATGCTGTTCGCTTACCAAAATCTATAACAAGTAGAGAAACTGATAGATAGCGAACAGCATGGATCCTGATCAGACTGCGCGGATGCGCAGGCTGGTCTGGATCCATGCTGGTCGCAAACGCACTATGTTGGTTTTCTCATGACACGGCTCATATATTTAATTACTTGATGTTATGTTCTAACTCTGTATATTACGCACTGTTTGGTGGACAACTTTAACACGAAATAAATATTACCGTAAGTCATAACTTGTACACTATCAAATCACTAATACAAAATGATTTCTTTAAAGCTTAAACAACTAAAAAGTTTTTTTTCGTTGTATTTTAATTCAATAAATGCATCAAATATGGATTTAAATTCTTTGTTTTAATTACATTACTTACAGTAATGTTGTTTGTATATTTAAGAAAAGACAATTCTTTTCACGTATAGTGCACTTGCTGGTTTGCAAAATTTATAGTCATGAGAGTACTAAAATTGTAACACACTGACGTTAGATATATTTGTACACAACTTGCGAAGAATAAACCCTTAGACTAAAATTTGCTTGGAATTTCATCCAGTTCAACTCCTTAATTATTTTGTAATCAAAAATTGAATAAAATTATCATTTTCCCCAACATGTGTCGCAGATAGAGCACTTTATAGGATACTACGCATATTATACATCTTTATTTACTTAAAAAAAAACATTTCAAATGTTGTCAAAAAATGATACCATTTACTTGGTTTAAACAAGGAATTGATGCAGATTTGATGTTTTGTAAAGCCGATTCGCCAATATGATTACATGAAAATGGAAATAACATGTTAACAGTTATCAATGGCATTGTAACTTCACATTTTATAAAGGTTGGCATACCATATTTATTAACACGCGACTCTAAAATTGATTGCAATGACCTGTAATGTAAGAAAATAAAGGACTGACAAGATTAATAAATCCCTTTTATAGAAATAATGCGACTGTGAATCGTAAATATATTTAAGAGGATGTTCAAATGTGTTTCAAGCATACTAATAGTACCTAATCGATCCATCAACTGTTAACTAAATGTAATGTCATCTACAATTAAACAAGCAATTCCCGAGGGCATGAATCGTTTACAAGAGCTGTGTAAATATTATAAAAATATTTATCAATTCCCCATTGTTTTATGCTACAACTTGTTCCTTTTATGGTCATAATTAAGCCGCAATATTTGTGATATATTAGATAATACTATTTTAGTGAACTTAGGTACAGCTGTTCTTCAGATATTGCGACATGCTATAGAAAGAAGCTTTTATTCCATATCGGGTGCAGATTTACATTTTTCAATTTCTTAGTAACTCGTGAACAGTTTCCATACATTTATAATGTTGTTCAACGACAGAAAGTGCACACTTTGTGTCCTAGATGAGTTAGGTACCGAAAAACATTTATTTATTATGTTCCCCTTCCTTTATGTTTCAACGGACAATTCTTTTTTAAACACTGGGAGTTGTTTTAAAAGTTTGATGAATTTGAAATCACCTGACAAATTAAAGCACTTGTCTATTTTTTGTAAAGCCTTAATGGCAAAATTTAAATAATTATATGTACATGTATATAAATGTCATTTAGTAAGGTAAATATTGTCTTACATTACACTGCACATGTAATTTTTTTAACTACCTATATGGATTATGTAATAGTTTCAAACGCACATTATGATATTATTACGGTCTCTCCCGATGTCTTACTTATATATCTTTGTCAAACTTTTATCTGTTTTTTTATTTAATTTTCCTCATACTGTACTTATGTACCTGAGAGAATAATTAAGGAGTATATTGTTTTCTGTTCTCTTCCTGAGTATAATATTAAGTTATTTCATATTCAAAATTTATGTTCTTACATGATATAATTCTAAATTATACTCTAACTTTATGGTGTAAAGTTCTTTAATAATAAGTAATCATCGTTTGATTAATATAACTTATATAAACACACACACGGACGCAAAAGCATGCAAAACCATGGCAATAAATGACAACAAAACAAATACCATGATTTGTTGTTGTTGTTGTTTATATTTCAGAAATATGAGAAATAAAGAGTTGCAATTTTCTTCACATTTAGCAAATGGTAGTCAGGGCATCGCGCTATACTTACACGATAAAGTACTAATTGTATGGACTATTCATTATTTTATAAAGTTACCTTTTTATGTTCTTATAAGTCTGAGATATGTAATTATTGTACATTTGTATATTAATAAAGTTTTTTTTATCAGTAATGTGTTTAAAAGAAACCAATTTTGTGATATGATTAACAGCAGAAACAAATGTTGGGATTTTCTACGAATAGAGAAATTATAGAATTCAGATGTACCTTGCTACTTTTATAAAAAGTCAATGTTTTGCAAAATTATAAGCCACCACTATCAAAGGGTTATGAAATGAAGTAAAATATTTACCAATAATCTATTTGAATTTTAAACATCCTCGGAACTGATTCCCTCCCAATATTCCTTTGTGTATTCGTTTCATCCTCCATTTTATTGCTGTCAATTCGATTCTATGACAATTCCACTCTGTTTATTCTGTTTTTGTACATCATGTTTAAGTGTTAAATGGCCAGTTATTAAATACCATAATAACTCATTGATTATGAGGATAAATAAATAGTTCACAGCGAGATAAAATTGTAACTCTATATTATATTACAGCTTTAAAAAGTTTAGCTCAAAGGAAAGAGGACACCATAAATATAATATTATGTTGATAGTATACTAATTATAAGACTGTGTGCAATTGTTTATTGAATTTCCGAAAATAAAGAGCGTAGACGACGTTTTGTATTTGTCTTGGTGTTTAAATGACTACGAAATCACCAATTGCGAGTAATAAACCGATAACAATCCACATGTTCTGCATATGGTCATCGATGTATAGATAGAAGTATTTTTCTCATTGATGATGTCATGATGACAACTATCATGGAACCATTACAATTTTCATGTTACTGCGATAATTATCATGTTATAACATCAATTATCATGTTACAGTCACGATTATCGTCTTACTATGACAAATACAGTATTTCAGCGACAATGGTTATTGCATTTATTTTCTTTAAATAAGGTGCAACATTGTTCCGAACAAAGTCATCTATATCTTGATAAAAAGATAAGTCGGGAACATCTGACCAGTGACATGTGTGTATCCGGTACGTGCATAGTATACAGTCAAATATCCAACAGCAAAAATACAAAATAAAACATTTACATATGTATTTTAATTTAATGCATGAACAAATTATCAAAAAGAAAGATTTTCATTTTGATTATAAGCATTTCATGGTACAATAAATACTTTTAAACTATCATATAGTATTACATAAACAAATGGGACAGATAGTATTATATAAACAAATGGGACAGATACCATGCTATCAACAAGGATATATACATCCTTGCAGGGTTTGTGAATTTATTTTGTTTAAAATAAAGTAATGTGTATTCGTTGATCAAATGCTTTTTTAACATGCGTTAATAAAATTCTGATTTCTTTTTCATTTTCTAAATGCATTAATGCAATGAATTAAAATATATCTGGTTTATTCCAAAATATTTTTAAAAACTGCCAATGTAATGTTTAAAAAACCTTTTATCTATTTCTTAACTGCATTTGGAAAATGATATTTCTTTTACAAACTTTAGCTGTTATGTAACGGAGGTTTACTGTTTAAATGTACCTTTACTTATTAAATGTTTGACAATTCATGTCACATTTCATAAAGAAAAATATAATCACGCAATTATTCCTTTGTACAGTAGATACAGAATCAGTTTTTTATAGAATCATAACTGCAATAAAACTGTAAACTCTATAATTCGTTTATAAAAACAAACATATTTAAGTTTGTAAAAAAAAATAACAGCAGTGAAAAATTGGAACAGGTATATGTGTCCTATATTTTTATCTCTGTCATGATTGATGAAGAAAAGAAGTAATTTTTTTTAACAATTATATCTGAACGTATACATAATTTAATCTGTTTCCCTCGTATGGAATGAACGTGATTACGATCCTATTTACCTTGCTTTAAAGTTCACTAACCTCATGTTAGTCAACTAATACAACCATTAAACATTACATGTACAGCAAGCATTCTCACGTTCAGGCTAATGGAAGCTGGTATTATATAAATCACTAGACGTAGTTTTTCTGGAGAAACTGTAAATCTAATTTAGAGAAAACTAAAGACATAGTTGTGTCGTCATTGTATATTTCGAACACACGCAATATTACTTTTAGTTTACATGACATATTTATAGAGAAGTCATGTAACATGAATTGAATGCCAATCGAAAGCATGGACGATCAATTTGCCAAATCATATACAAACTTGTTTCATAAAAATTCTCAAAATGTACCCCCAATATACATATAAAATAGACAACAATTAATGACCTTTGCAGACAATTAGGGGGATGTCGCAACAATATTAATGGTGTTCTCGTTTAAACTTAGTGAAATAATATATCGTATCGGTAACTGTCGTACTAATTTTGCCTCATTGAAGGAATGTTTGCTGATATTTGTCCATATAGGAACCTGTCATTGTAAACTAAGTCATGTTTCAATGTACTTTGCTTCCTTTGATATCTAAAATATCAATATAGCTAGCAAGATCATCAATCAAGATTTCTCCATGGATGACGTATGAAGTTATATTTGATAATAAATCACTTGTTTACGTGACTTTTAAGAGAAAGGAAGTCGCAGAAGGGATATGACATGATTCAAATATTCTTCAGCCTTATTCACCCTAATGAACATTTGTGCGTAATTTCATTGAACTTTTAGTATTTGTATTCTAATCTCACCGTTTACTAAAACGTCAGATCAAATGACTTACGGGGAGAGAACATGTTGACACTCATAAAAAGGAAGTCATTTCAAATTAAACTTTTGTTTAGAAAACCTGATCATATAATGTTAGTGTAAAAAGTAATATCAAGGAATATGCTTAAGGGGGGGGGGGGGGGAGAAATTTGTACAAAGGAATTTCTAATTATCTTCAAAGCTGTATTCAGGTTTTATTTTTCACACTGTGATAAACATTTTGAAACATTGCTTTTTTTAAGGCATCATAATAGTCCAACTTACTGTACTACGAGATGAGATATTCAGCTATTTTGTGTATGGGCAAAATCTACCCTCTGGAAGGGAGATTCTGGCCCAGACAGAATCTAGCTTTGACACGTCAATATATTTTGACTAATTTATGTCCGTGCTGAAACTGAGCCGTCACTGAAACATGGCATCCTACGATATATTTTTTTCTATTTTGAGACGCTATAAAAACTTTCATAGTTCCAAGCAGCTGTGTGCAATACATTTTTTTTGTGGTCATACAAGAATGTTTTTTAAAAAATGACGATTGCTTTAGAAACACGATTTTAATGGACAATCGGGACATTTTGGCAGAAATGAGTTTTAAACGTTGTTCTACGAGGGATGTTCAAAAAGTTCGTGGACAAACCGTATTACTTTTATCTCGTTTATTGAAACTACATAAAACATACATTATTGGATAGATCATTATCTTTCCAACAGATAAATACCAATATGAACTACAAAATATAAAACTACATCAACAAGGATAACATAACTAACATACATATAACATATGTTCTGTTCATATAACGTTACCGGGCACAATACGGTGTAATTATCACGTCAAAATATAACGTCGTTGAGAAGTTACAATATAGACTGATAAATGTTCATTCTTTCACATTTTTTCAAAAGTACCGTCCATTACACTCTATGCATCGTTGATGCCGATGAATCAACATATCAAACCACTCTTTCGTCATCTGCCGTATAATTGATAAAGTCTGTTTATTTAATTCTTTCAAATTCTCAAATCGATGGCCCTTAAGCATGTTCTTAATATGAGGGAATATAGCATAGTCGAAAGGAGCCAAATCAGGTGAATATGGAGCATGGGTTAATTGTTGAAGCATTATCCTGATGAAACTTGAAACTTTCAAGCGGAACACCCGGTCTCTTTTTTTTTTTGAAGTGCGTACACTAAGTCACGACGTAGCACCTGTTGAAATAAAGAAGCGTACACTATTCTTAATTCACTACAGATATCAATGTGAAAATAATTTTTCTTCTTTAGATAATACAACAAGTGTTTATAAATAAAATATTATTATTTGTGATGATTTAAATATATATATATTCCTACAGGTACCGTTAATTTTCTGACATTATTATAAAAACATAACACTCATCATGTTATTGATATAAAACTTGCATGTTACATTAAATCAAGGCACTAGATATAAAAAATACATTTGAATAATAATCTGCATTGATGTGCGTATGTGTCGGAACAGCATGGCAGAGGATTATTCCTTTCCTGCCAGCAAACATCGCATACATTTGCTTGCCTGCAGACCGTATCGCACGGGCTTTCATGGGTAGGGTCTGATCGGCACCATATACTGCGGACTGCGTTTTCGTATCTGGGTCGTGTAGAAAAAGCCAGGTCTCGTCAGTGGTGATGATTGAGCCTAGAAAGCTGTAACCAAAACGCTGATACTCTTGCAGAAACTTTCTTGACTCTATTACTCTTCTTTCCATCTCGTGATCTTCCAATAAGCGTGGTACCCATATTGCGTGAACCTGAAAATAAATATTAAAAAATAAATTAATAGCCAGTGTTTTAGTAGATCTAGTTGTTCTATGAATGCAAATGTTCAATATGCAAGTTTAACACAGATTATAAAGATACAATATGCGATTTGTGCATTATGCATGAATTTTTCACATTTAATATGTATTCGATATCATTTTTCATTGGGGCATTTTTTATCAATTGTTCTGATTTTTACGTAAAGAATTCAAATTATATCAACATTAAATAAAGATACAAGAAAGAAAAAACAACAACAACTTACCTTTCTTTAATGAGTATGTTGTGTACACTTCCTGTACTGAGTCCAGTTATGTTAGACAACTCCCGCACCGTTAGGCGTCGATCTTTTTTGAGTGCGTCATCCAATATTCGGCGCTTTAAAATTGACGCGCTGATCGACGTCCGTCTTCCGGACCTAGAATCATCTTATGTGCTTTCTCTCCCATCAGAAAAGCGTTTGTGCCACTTAAAAACTAAGGAAGTCCTCTTGCTGTATCTTGTATCTCATCCGGGTATTAATTTAGTCCCAGAAATTAGTTGAATACTAACTTGTTTAAATAGGTAAAAACTAAGGCTTTTATAGTTCATCGTTTAGGTGCAATACTTAAAAATGTTAATTTGACCAATATAAACTCGGGCTATAATATGGAAAATATGCCATTGATGAATTTAAAGCCGCTTCGAATTTCCCGCCATCTGTCAGACGCATATCCGGGTTTGGAGAGAAAAATAAAGAGGTCATGTTTGTTTACTTAAAATAATTGATAACATTGGACTTTGTTGAAATCAATTAATCGATTCATTTTGGAAGGTATATTCTCTATTGTATTTTTGCATGTTTAAGATGGAAATTTGCATCGATGGGTAAATGCTGTCAAAAGTCAAATGCATGTATATTCGGATGATTTATATTTCAACTGTCATATTTCACACTGTATATCATGTTTACTTTAAGTCTACAAAGCGTGTTATTTATGTTTAAGTTACTTTATTTATATGTCACGCCTAATAGATGCCAAAATGTGACTGACATTAAAATATTAAAGAGCAATTAGTCCAAAATATTATTAGACAGTACGTGTTAGACGAGTACAATATTTTCAAATGTTTACTAGATTACTTTTCATTTTACTTGTCTTTTAAAGTTATGATAATTATATTTCTCTATCTATACAGGTTGACAGGTAAACATGCTGCTGTCATTACCAGATGAATCTCTGATAATTGTTTTACGATTTCTTCATTATAAAGATTTATCCAAGTAAGTTTATGTCTTTGATATAAACTGTCAAATATTGCAAAAGAGTAAATCTTTCATTGTGTTGATAATAAACTTCTCATGGCAACACATTTTTCTTAAACATTTTTAGATTTTTTTTCGATTTATCATTAACATTGAATTAGCATTAAAAAAGGAGAACTTGCCATTATCAGAACTCAATGACTATAATTGTATTTATTGCACTTTACATACATGGCTTGTTCCTTATTCTTTTTCATTGTTGGAACATTTTATTATTATTTTGGATGAGTAAATTGCTTTACTCCACATGCATTTATGCACATGAACTATTTAATTAATATATGCTAATTTTGTTGTGGGAACTAAATATATGTTATGAAAATAGTTAGATTGATATACATTCCTATCCAAATCAAGTAAAGCACTAGAGCTCTTATAATTATGTCCAGCATAATGCAGATCTTAATGCATAAAAATGTTGCTAAAGTGATAAATTCTTAGATATTTTACTGGCGCTGTAATCCTTTTTCTGCACTACAATTTTATTGGTTTAGTATTTTGAAAAACTTTGATGTTAGAACATATTTAACATATAATAATATATTATTTCAGTGTGTCTTGTGTGAATCAGAGGTTCCATAGACTATGTAAGGATGACTCACTTTGGAGCTGGCAATGTGAACACTACTTCCTCAACTTACAGTGTGTAACTTATCTTTATTTTGTGATTCATCTCATTGAATAGAATTGTTCACTAATTTGGGAGATAAATGTGTAAACCTTCTGGTAGCTTATTTGGTAAAGTTGTTGAATGTAATTTCTAGTTTCCCTAGTTGGTGTACTTGGTCAGGCTGACCACTGTACAATTTTCTCACCCTGTGACATGTAATTCATAAAACTTTATTAAGACATAAAAAGGGTGAATCTCTTTGATAAGCTCAGGTTGTGGAAATTCTTAAGGAAGAGACTTAAAATTAAAAAACATACACCTGCATTGTTCATTCAAACACTAAAAATAAACTATTAACTACCATAATTCTGCTTCCAAATATTTGGAGTTGGAGTATCTAGTTAGCAGTTGACTGTCTACATGTGGCATTTCTTATAGAATTCTGATGCCATCTATATTTATTGACTGATATGTACCTTCTGATATTTTTATTTTAAATTTCAGGTGTGAGAAGGGATCGACTTGGTATGAGCATTTTATATCATTATACAAGGAATATGGTAGATACAAAAATTATAAGGAGATTCGGCAAGCCTGGAATAAAATTGAGGCATTCTTAGAGAAGAACTGTCCATCCATACTAGCCACATTACAAGGTCAGCATTGAATAATGATTATAATAATTATATTACTTCACTTGATTCATGTTTGGTAAATATAATTTCTATTTTGTTAGCATTAGTCAAAGGTATTGATATGTTGATAGAAGCTATATAATGAACTTCTAATTTTTTGAAAAAATTTTTACATACAATTTTTGTAGAGAAAAGTTATTTTACTAAACAAATCAGTTTTAGGATAATACATTCAGTACATGGGTAATCTAGAAATATTGGCCATTTTTCTGTGTTTTGCAGAGATCAAAGTTAGCCCTTCTCTGAACATAAAATGAAAAAAAATGCCTATAAAAGTATTTTCATAATTTAGTAGATATATATAGAAACACTGCCAAATTTTACAAGTTAGTGATGATAAAACCTTTCATATATATGAGTCATTGCAAGCATATGACAATTTACCCTCCACTTATTTAAGTCATTTTAAAATACCATTTAAAATTAATAGTACAATGTGCAAGAATAAAAGTATTTGGATTGTTTGTAGATGGAGTGTCGGAGGAGGAGTTGCGGGCAGTGGAGGAGCATATTCAACATCCACTGCCGGAGGATCTTAGATTATCATACAGAATACATAATGGTCAAGATGTCTCAGCGAGATCTCCAGGGTATTTATTCCTTGTTTATAGCATGTTTCATGTCAGTCTTGGCGAGATCTCCAGGGTATTTATTCCTTGTTTATAGCATGTTTCATGTCAGTATCGGCGAGATCTCCAGGGTATGTATTTCTTGTTATAGCATGTTTCATGTCAGTCTCGGCGAGATCTCCAGGGTATGTATTTCTTGTTTATAGCATGTTTTCATGTCAGTCTCAGCGAGGTCTCCAGGGTATGTATTTCTTTTTTATAGCATGTTTCATGTCAGTCTCGGCGAGATCTCCAGGGTATGTATTTCTTGTTTATAGCATGTTTCATGTCAGTCTCGGCGAGGTCTCCAGGGTATGTATTTCTTGTTTATAGCATGTTTCATGTCAGTCTCGGCGAGATCTCCAGGGTATGTATTTCTTGTTTATAGCATGTTTCATGTCAGTCTCAGCGAGGTCTCCAGGGTATGTATTTCTTGTTTATAGCATGTTTCATGTCAGTCTCGGCGAGATCTCCAGGGTATGTATTTCTTGTTTATAGCATGTTTCATGTCAGTCTCGGCGAGGTCTCCAGGGTATGTATTTCTTGTTTATAGCATGTTTCATGTCAGTCTCGGCAAGATCTCCAGGGTATGTATTTCTTGTTTATAACATGTTTCATGTCAGTCTCAGCGAGGTCTCCAGGGTATGTATTGCGTTGTTTATAGCATGTTTCATGTCAGTCTCAGCGAGATCTCCAGGGTATGTATTTCTTGTTTATAGCATGTTTCATGTCAGTCTCAGCGAGGTCTCCAGGGTATGTATTTCTTGTTTATAACATGTTTCATGTCAGTCTCAGCGAGGTCTCCAGGGTATGTATTGCTTGTTTATAGCATGTTTCATGTCAGTCTCGGCGAGGTCTCCAGGGTATGTATTTCTTGTTTATAGCATGTTTTCATGTCAGTCTCGGCGAGATCTCCAGGTATGTATTTCTTGTTTATAGCATGTTTCATGTCAGTCTCAGCGAGGTCTCCAGGGTATGTATTTCTTGTTTATAGCATGTTTCATGTCAGTCTCGGCGAGATCTCCAGGGTATGTATTTCTTGTTTATAGCATGTTTCATGTCAGTCTCAGCGAGGTCTCCAGGGTATGTATTGCTTGTTTATAGCATGTTTCATGTCAGTCTCAGCGAGGTCTCCAGGGTATGTATTTCTTGTTTATAACATGTTTCATGTCAGAGTCTCAGCGAGGTCTCCAGGGTATGTATTTCTTGTTTATAACATGTTTCATGTCAGTCTCAGCGAGGTCTCCAGGGTATGTATTTCTTGTTTATAGCATGTTTCATGTCAGTCTCAGCGAGATCCCAGGGTATGTATTTCTTGTTTATAGCATGTTTCATGTCAGTCTCGGCGAGGTCTCCAGGGTATGTATTTCTTGTTTATAGCATGTTTCATGTCAGTCTCAGCGAGATCCCAGGGTATGTATTTCTTGTTTATAGCATGTTTCATGTCAGTCTCGGTGAGGTCTCCAGGGTATGTATTGCTTGTTTATAACATGTTTCATGTCAGTCTCAGCGAGGTCCCAGGGTATGTATTTCTTGTTTATAGCATGTTTCATGTCAGTCTCGGCGAGGTCTCCAGGGTATGTATTGCTTGTTTATAACATGTTTCATGTCAGTCTCAGCGAGATCCCAGGGTATGTATTTCTTGTTTATAGCATGTTTCATGTCAGTCTCGGCGAGGTCTCCAGGGTATGTATTTCTTGTTTATAACATGTTTCATGTCAGTCTCAGCGAGATCCCAGGGTATGTATTTCTTGTTTATAGCATGTTTCATGTCAGTCTCGGCAAGATCTCCAGGGTATGTATTGCTTGTTTATAACATGTTTCATGTCAGTCTCAGCAAGGTCTCCAGGGTATGTATTTCTTGTTTATAACATGTTTCATGTCAGTCTCAGCGAGGTCTCCAGGGTATGTATTTCTTGTTTATAGCATGTTTCATGTCAGTCTCAGCAAGGTCTCCAGGGTATGTATTTCTTGTTTATAGCATGTTTCATGTCAGTCTCAGCAAGGTCTCCAGGGTATGTATTGCTTGTTTATAGCATGTTTCATGTCAGTCTCAGCAAGGTCTCCAGGGTATGTATTTCTTGTTTATAGCATGTTTCATGTCAGTCTCAGCAAGGTCTCCAGGGTATGTATTGCTTGTTTATAACATGTTTCATGTCAGTCTCAGCGAGGTCTCCAGGGTATGTATTTCTTGTTTATAACATGTTTCATGTCTTGGAAATGAAAATTAATAAAAAGAATGAATAAATAAATGAGTTTTCTTGTAGTTGAAATTATTTAAATCACTAGTTAAATAATTTTCTTAAATATTAAAATTCCTGGTAAAAAAAGCCGAGGTTTAAAATTAAACTTTTGGGAAAAGTGAGTAATATCCGAAAATTTAAAATTTTTTTAACTAAAATGGGTCACCAAAGGGAAATTTTGCTCAAAAATTTTTTAAGACTGAATTTTTTTTTTGGGGGTTTTTTAAAAAAATTTTTTAACAAATATAGTAAAAACTGTAAACTTCAGTAAAAAATACAAAATAATTTTTTTATAAAAT
>NW_026862546.1:0-24724 GCF_026571515.1 Ruditapes philippinarum
AGGGTTTTAAAACGCAAATAGATAGCTTGGTTACTATAGAAATGTCTACAAGTATATATTATCATACATGTCTCGTTATAAACTTTAATATCGTTTGAAATGATACAAAACAAAGTACATTTTTCGTCTCAAATGTAGTAGAACAATAGCTTCCAATATCAAATGTTACGATTTAAACTAAGAAAAAATAATTTGATATTGAAATATGAACTCGAACTAAACTTTGCGCCACAGATGTATGCATGTATATTCAAAACCACGCGAAAATTATCAGATTTTACAAATCTGGGAGCTAAAAAAAATACTTTCAAATTTTACTTTAACGAGGTTATATCGCCAAACAGGATCTGCATGAATCCTTCTTAGTCAGCTTATGGGCGTAGACGGTACTTTGCATTTACATTTACCGTCCATAAACAGATTTAATCCATCCGAACATCCAACCATTTCTAATTTGCCGTAGTGGGTGTTCTTTAAGGATTCCTTCTTTCGCTATTTTATATAAGTTTGAAACCGTCGTCGAGAAACTGAAGTAAAACAAAAGCATTTACATTATAGTTGCAACTGCAGACAAATATAACGAATATACAGCAGTCTCTGTGCCAATAACCAAGTGATAAATTTACTTTTATCAAACTTTGAACCAAATAAAAACAAGAGGGCCATGATGACCCTAGATCGCTCACCTGACTTATCAAACTCATCCAAACAATTACCTAGACAAGCATTCTGACCAAATGTCATGACAGGTGAGTCAAAAATGTGACCACTACAGTGTTAACAAGGATTATCCATATTTGAGCAGTGCGACCTTTTTTTTTACCCAGGTGACACATATTCAAACTTGACCTAGAAATCATCAAAACAAACTTTCAGACCAATTTCCAGGATACTTGGATCAAAACAGTAGCAACTAGAGTGTTAACAAGATTTTTCTATTTTTAGCTCCGGTGACCTAGTTTCACATGCGATTTCAAACTCATCCAAGCAATTACTTAGACAAGCATCCTGACCAAGTTTGATGATAATTGAGTCGAAAATGTGACCACTAGAATGTTAACAAGGTTTTTCCATATTTTGGCGGTGTGACCTAGTTTTTCATCCAAGTTCGATCTTGACTTAGAAATCATCAAAACAAACTTTCAGACCAATTAACAGAATATTTGGATCACAACACTAGCCACTAGAGTGTTAACAAGGTTTTTCTATTTTTAGCTCCGGTGACCTACATTTTCATCCGAGATGACCCATGTTCAAACTCATCCGAGCTATCACCTAGACAAACATCCTGACTAAGTTTGATGATGATTGAGGCAAAATTGTGACCTCTAGAGTGTTAACAAGGTTTTTCTATTTTTAGCTCCGGTGACCTACTTTTTCATCCGAGATGACCCATGTTCGAACTCATCCAAGCTTTCACCTAAACAAGCATCTTGACCAAGTTTGATGATGACTGATGCAAAAATGTGACCGCTAGAGTGTTAACAAGGTTTTTCTATTTTTAGCTCCGGTGACCTACTTTTTCATCCAAGATGACCCATGTTCAAACTCATCCGAGCTATCAACTAGATTAGCATCCTAACCAAGTTTGATGATGATTGATGCAAAAATGTGACCGCAAGAGTGTTAACAAGATTTTTCTATTTTTAGCTCCGGTGACCTACTTTTTCATCCGAGATGACCCATGTTCGAACTCATCCGAGCTATCAACTAGATAAGCATCCTGGCCAAGTTTGATGATGATTGATGCAAAAATGTGACCGCTAGAGTGTTAACATGGTTTTTCTATTTTTAGCTCCGGTGACCTAGTTTTTCATCCGAGATGACCCATGTTCGAACTCATCTAAGCTTTCACCTAAACAAGCATCTTGACCAAGTTTGATGATGACTGATGCAAAAATGTGACCGCTAGAGTGTTAACAAGGTTTTTCTATTTTTAGCTCCGGTGACCTACTTTTTCATCCGAGATGACCCATGTTCAAACTCATCCGAGCTATCACCTAGACAAACATCCTGACTAAGTTTGATGATGATTGAGGCAAAATTGTGACCTCTAGAGTGTTAACAAGGTTTTTCTATTTTTAGCTCCGGTGACCTACTTTTTCATCCGAGATGACCCATGTTCGAACTCATCTAAGCTTTCACCTAAACAAGCATCTTGACCAAGTTTGATGATGACTGATGCAAAAAAGTGACCGCTAGAGTGTTAACAAGGTTTTTCTATTTTTAGCTCCGGTGACCTACTTTTTCATCCGAGATGACCCATGTTCAAACTCATCCGAGCTATCAACTAGATAAGCATCCTGACCTGTGCTGTTCAAACTAATCCGAGCTAACACCTAGACAAACATCCTGACCAAGTTTGATGATGATTGAGGCAAAAATGTGACCTCTAGAGTGTTAACAAGGTTTCTCTATTTTTAGCTCTTTTGACCTCGTTTTTCATCCGAGATGACCCATGTTCAAACTCGTCCGAGCTATCAACTAGATAAGCATCCTGACCAAGTTTGATGATGATTGATGCAAAAATGTGACCGCTAGAGTGTTAACAAGGTTTTTCTATTTTTAGCTCCGGTGACCTACTTTTTCATCCGAGATGACCCATGTTCAAACTCGTCCGAGCTATCAACTAGATAAGCATCCTGACCAAGTTTGATGATGATTGATGCAAAAATGTGACCGCTAGAGTGTTAACAAGGTTTTTCTATTTTTAGCTCCGGTGACCTACTTTTTCATCCGAGATGACCCATGTTCGAACTCATCCGAGCTATCAACTAGATAAGCATCCTGACCAAGTTTGATGATGATTTAGGCAAAAATGCGACCGCTAGAGTGTTAACAACTAAATGTGAACGGACGACGGACGACGGACGGACGACGGACGGACGGACGACGGACAATCATCGATCCTAAAAGCTCACCCTGAGCATGCTGAGGTGAGCTAAAAATCATTGCCATATTTGTCGCTAAATGTTTATATTTAGGATATACTACTATTTTGTAAATTTAAGAGACTTGCGTGATCTGCTGTCCGCCGAGGGCCGTCAAATCTGGTTGAATATTGTGAACATTTCGTTATCTCTCATTAGAAATACTCAATCTTACTTTGTCTGCATCATTCTGTCTTTCTCTTCGCAAAGAACCTCCCTTTTTTAAAGTGATTTAATGAAATGACGACACTTTTGTATCCATAGTATATAAATGATAAGAAGAGTAGACAAAGTTCGTGACCCCTTCTGTTAATATAGTTTTCATTTTTCAATAACATTTAAAGGCCCATTTTTCCTTAGAAATCATTTTTCTTAACCTTTGTAATTGGTTTTGTATTATAATTTTCAAAAGTTACTCATTGGCCAATTACCTTAACATTTTTTTTTTGTTTCTGTTGCTTTCCGCAAATAGTACCATTACAGTAATTTAGTAATTAAAATTGAAGTCAAATACTACTTTGTTTATATTTTGTTTCTTTAATGACAAACAATTTCACATTTAACACACATTTCTACAGGTGATAAGTATTTAACATGCATTTGAACTATTAATTCAATGTTAAAAAACTGCTTTTTGATCTTTCTAGAGAAAGAAAAAAAATATTTCTGAGGCATAATTTGCCATTAAAAAGAAAATGAGAACATCGCAATTTTGTATTATTTAAATCAAGTCACTAATGTGGCGATGATAACAATAGTGATTACTGCTGGAATTTCACATTATCCATTTCATTTATTTCTTGAATTGCACAGATAATTGCTTTAATACAGCCCTCCATCTTCAAGTCGTCATTATTGTGAAGTTATCAGGATATAATTGATTGCAAGCGCAATAATAGTACAGATAATGCATCAATTAAATTTCCCAATTTTTGTACCTCAAGACCAACATTTGCTCTTCACTTACAGTGATTGTTTTTAACTGGTTTATTTGAGTATTTTGTTAAGGTCTTTAGTTTTTAAAAACTAGAACCTCCTTCATTATCTTCATCAGTAGAATAATCCTTATATAATCAAAGTCATAATTATAATCATCTTCAAAGTTATGATTATCAAAAGTGTAATTATCATTATCAAGTACTTATGATGATGATAATGTTCCTATAATGATGGTGATAAATATTGATGATGATGATGACTTTTATATAATAATGATAATAATTATCGCTGATGATGATTATTAGGTTTATGACGACAACGATGATGATATACAATGTTAAATGACTTTACCGTTGGGTAAATAAATACAAACATATATGTCAAAAATACTAATTGCATGCTTTATTATCATATGGAAAGCGTTATCCGTCAAAATGGAATAATTTATCTTGACGATCCATTTTGTAAGGAGTTATAGTATAGTGAGGTGTTGACGAATAAAGCTCTTCTGAAAGATATATTAATTGAGAGTATATTTTTCGTAACACTGCATTTCGATACCTTGATCATCGATTTCCGATAATTCAAACAGCATGGCATACTGTCTGTACGAGGGAGTGAAACAATAATGTAGACAGTGATATGACGGTGCAATTTCTACGGTTTAGAGCAGACCAGCAACCTTAAGAACAACCTTTGACAATCGCCTCATGGATTCGATTACATGTCTCAGTGATCAAGATCACAATCACATTCGTATAAATGAAACACGGATTTGTTTAATTTTTGTTCTCTTATTTTGTTGTTGTTTTTAGTTAATGTGAGTGCGAAATTTTTCAACTTAAAAGCTAATAGTTGACA
The DNA here is from genome assembly GCF_026571515.1 of Ruditapes philippinarum. Taxonomy (NCBI): domain Eukaryota; kingdom Metazoa; phylum Mollusca; class Bivalvia; order Venerida; family Veneridae; genus Ruditapes; species Ruditapes philippinarum. Next base: position 4,731 of record NW_026862546.1, read on the forward strand.
ATTAGAGCCTGAAATTAGCACGATATTATTTAACTGATTTGGTAGAAATAAGGATTGACATTCGAAACTTGTCTATTTACTGATTTACTTCTTTGTATAAGATAGATAATTTTATCACCATTTAAACTTTTTGGACTTTTTCTTTATCTATAAATAGGTTGAAATTGGGGGCTCCAGTGGGGTTTATCCCATTTTTTGATTTTAAATTTTTCCCCTTTATGTACAATATATTTAAAAAATAAGGTTTTTTTTTTTTCCCAGAGAAAATTTTTAAATTCCTGTTGACTGATATTTCGTAAAAAGTGAAATTTTGTTTTCTTAGTTTTTAAACTGCTCAGGGGTTTTTTGTTGTTTTGCGTATTAAGATGGTGGTTTAAAACATGATAACAGTTACAACAGAGAAAAGCATTATCGTGATTTAGATACAAAAAGTCGGGACGAAGGGTTTTTTATATTTTAGAGGAAAAATAAAAAAGGCAAAATCTAAGTGTAAAAAACTGCTTTATTTGCTCATTAAATTCCCAAAAACCCCCTAATAAAAATTTTTTATTTTAAATTGTTATGTATGCAACATATTACATGTATATACTTTATATCTGACCAGTTGGTATTTCCAATATTATCATTGTTCTATTTTTAGAACATTAACTACATGTATGTACTAGAACTTTTTCTTAACTGTTGTAGAAAACTCATGCATTATATTTAGATAGAAACTTCTGGAATGTTCTTTATTGTTGAAGTTGCTAGATTATGATTACTTTAGAACATAATAGACCTTTCTGGAATTTTCTTAGTTAATATATATAAAGTGACATTTTTTCATTACTTTTACCTTTTAAGTCATCAGTGATCTATTAATTCATCAGTTACCTTTTAAGAAAAATTATATTTGGAGTATTATTCAACTTGGATATAAAGTGATTTATTGGAGCTTGGATTATTTTGAAATAGTTTAAATTATTCTTTTGGATTTTATTGTGGGAATTTATTCTAAAGTGTTCTTGGATCTAACTTGGATTTAACTGTGCTATTCAAAAAGGGATCATTCCAGGATCAGACTAGACATTAGATTTTACATTTATATTTGGACTTCAGGTATTTGTACACATAATTTGTTGTTTTAATTTTCTTTATTAATTTTTCTGTAATAAATTTGTTATTGTTACAAGTTTGTTGCTGGCTTTTCTTTCTCGTTACGCCTGGCTCGTAACAAAATATAAAAGTTATATCTTAGTAAAACGTAATACTAATTGTGCAAATTCAAAACACATGTGATAACCATCTAATTTTTATCTATCTGTTTGTTTTCAATTTATATTTCATTTTAGAAATGTAGTGTAAATATAAAGAGGACTTCAAGATAATCCAGTTTACGACCTTTTTAAAATTGTTCTGTTTTCAATTATTTCTTGATATCCGTATCACAATGCGATGATTGGCACATGCTACTAGTATTTCTTGTTATTACATCAATATTTTGCTCAGTTTACAATAAAAAAGATTTTATTAGTGCAATAATTTCTGTATATACGATCACTATTTCTATCATAATAGGTCAGAATTGACGTTTGTCTGTTTTAAAGACAACAAACTTTAGAAATCATAGCTTCAATGTCATTATACCCCCAAAAACGAAGTTTGGGGGGGTATATAGGAGTCACCCGGTGGTCGGTCGGTCGGTCGGTTGGTCGGTCGGGCGGTCGGTCGGTCGGTCCAGACGTCCGTTGCATTTTCCTTGTCCGGAGCATAACTTGAAAACAAATGGTTGGAATTCAATATAACTACATACAATGGTCAAGCACATTGAGAGGAAGTGCAGTGCATAAGAACCATAACTCTATCGTGACTAATTACAGAGTTATTGCCCTTTGTTACTTTTCCTTGTCCGGGGCATAACTTGAAAACTACTGGTTGGAATTCAAAACAACTTCATACAATGGTCAAGCACAATAAGGGGAAGTGCAGTGCACAAGAACCATAACTCCATCTTGACTAATTACAGAGTTATTGCCCTTTGTTACTTTTCCTTGTCCAGAGCATAACTTGAAAACTACTGTTTGGAATTCAGTACAACTTCATACAGTTGTCAAGGACATTAAAAGGAAGTGCAGTGCACAAGAGCCATAACTCCATTTTGACAAAATACAGAGTTACTGCCCTTTGATACTTTTCCTTGTCCGGAGCATAACTTAAAACGTACTGGTTGGAATTCAAAACAACTTCATACAATGGTCAAGCACAATAAGAGGAAGTGCAGTGCACAAGAACTATAACTCTATCTTCAGTATTTATAGAGTTATTGCCCTTTGTTCTTTTTCTTTGTCTTTCTGGACTTATTACAGAGTAATTCAATTAAACTTCATCAATGGCCAACCACATTGAAAGGAAATGCAACATACATGAACCACAATTATCTTTAATTGCCCACAACCATAACTCTATGTTTCAATTCTATTACAAGGTATTCTGCTACTAGTAACATCCTCATTTCCGAAGCAGACTTGTGGGGGTATTAATCACATTTAGTGATAGTTCTAGTTTTGAGATATTTTCAGTTCAAATTTGTTTTTATACAATCGTGTATTGGTAGAATATATGATTGGAAGTTTACATTTACGAAAAAACGGTTTCTTCCCAAAAACGAAGACAATTTCTTACTCGTAACAGTTAACAAAAAAATATGTATATACTGTCGTAAAAACACCATTTGTAGTCAAATGTGTATGTTCCATTCCTTTAGAGTCCGCTGATAATGTTGTATATAACGTATTCATAATTATATATTATAATCATTAATAATTATATGAAAAAATAAAACTTTCTTTTAAACCACTTTCTGCTTCCAGTTTCATTCTAAAATAAGCAGTTGTTCTAATAATATTAAAACAACGAAATTGAAAAATTATATTTAAGAAAGTATAAAAACCTATAACAATGTAACACGGAAGGTATGGTAAAACGAAACTTTAGAAAGATCTCAGTCAAATCCTTGTGTACAGAATACTTTCACAGATGCTTAAACCGTCTGTCATACATAACATATGAAGGTATTAGACTGAAGTGCACAACACGCAAAAAGCCTAATATTTGTCTAACCAAATCAACGAAAATATAAACTACAGCGGATTAGGGAAAATATCGCTGAGGTGCTGTCTACAATACTTCAGGGTTACATTTTGCAGATATTGACTTTAAACTAGCAAAAGAGTGTCTAAGATACAATATACAATTAGGTTTTTATGACTTAAAAGGCTTTCAAATCAACATAAAATAAATGTATGTGTAAAAAAACAACTAATACGCAAAATATTAAGGTAGTATTAGAAAATTTAATGGCATATATAAATATTCCCGTTACACGTATTTGTAATTGAAATATAACTTTTATATGTACGTTTTAGTATACTTTTGTGATTGGCAATGCGTTTTTATTTGCAGTATTATTTTACATTGTTATCATTCAAAAAGAAGGAAGTATTTTGCTAATGTGAAAAACAACGACTTATTGAAATTATGTCCCAAAGTGCAGGTATTTCATTTATCAAAAACTAGTTAGATCGGTTTTCCTGTTACAATATTAGAAAGATTGCCCATTGATCATATAGCTGACACATCAATTGATTGGTTCCTGTTTGGAAATAAGTACAATTTAAGTGTTGGGTATTTTTGTACGGAAGTCTGAATGCTGCTTTGTTTACATTTTACTTAACCTTAATGACAAATCATTTCATATGCAGCGCTCTTTACGTCCAACGATAAGCCTCTTATATACTTATATATATGGTTAACATTATAAAACACCTTGCCCCTTCTCAAGAATATAAATTTCTTTTCTGAAGCATAATGTGCCTTTAAACTTTTCGTTACCCAATCTTAATGTCCATAAGTTTTAGTTTTTTATTATCAAATTAATTATGCTCAAATGCCTTTCCTAAACACAAACACTTGTAAACTACATTCTACGTCATATGATCAAATCATTTTGAATGTGATTACAATGCCAGAATCTGATGACATGTGTACTCTCCTTTTCAAATAGCAACTATTCAACTACTACAATTCGTTTATACAAGAGGACATCATTTTTTCTCTGAAAAGTTTAAGGTATTATACATTTTGCATTAAATTCACTTATATTGTTCCATTTATAAATAATTCTGATTTAGTAGGGTTTTCTATAGACCGTTTCTTGGTTAAATTTTCATCTTTAAAAATTTAAAGAAGTGTTCGTATTTCTTTTACAATATCCGAAAAAGTACTGATTGGTCATATGACTGAACCATTTTTGCTGTTTAGCAATAAGTAGTTATAGTATCTTTCATTGAAGTCAAAATACCACTTTGTGTACATCATTTTACTATTTTGTCAAAAAAGTTCACATACTGCGAAGCTTAGCTCCTGTGAGAAGCTTCTAATATATTATTATTATACCCGTTATTTGAACATAAAAAGAAAAATGGTTTAACCTTCTAAAGAACGATGGAAAATATTCCTAATGGCATGTATGTGCCTTTTTGAAAATGAACTTTTAAGTTCGAAAATCATATCTTATTTGAAATTAAAATTATCTTGCTTATCAGATACTAAAAGATATCTCTGTTTCGTTTACATACCATTACTATGGATTAAAATATGTAAGTCCATACAAAGCTTCAACTCACAGATTTACTTTTTTTATCTTTTCCCATCTTCTTACATTACTTACAAAGTTAAGTGATATGAAAAACAGCATAGTAGATAAAGATTTTCCACATATATACCATATCAAGCTTATCAATATGTATTCATGTATTCTCTAATTTATATCTAAAATAATGGTGGACTAATAAGTTAATAATGATATGCTCGGTATGTGATTATACAGAAAGCATGGTTTTGGTCGATAATGTCCGATACACGCGTCTTAGTTTCACTTCAAAATTTTGATCTTATTTCTTTCATTGATTTAACTCCTTATTAATTTTGGCGTATCACGCCTGATCTAAGAACAATAACTTATTACGCAGCAAGCGAAAAGTTCCCATGGTAATGAAATTAGAGCCTTGTTCATTAGTGTAGCAGAATTAGCTGGACTTTCAATTATAATGGCAAAGGAAACAGTGGGAATTTATCATATGAATATTAGGAAGCCCCTGAAATGACCCAAACAAAACTTTTAAAGACAATCCGATGAATGAGATCAAAAATTAAGTAAATGATAAATAAGTCAATACCATCGAAATAATATAAAAGTTGTTACTTACATGTCATAGTTCAATGTCAACGGCATACATTCCTCTCTTTCAATGAAATTCATTTTCTCTTATTTTGTTTTTATAACTTTTACATTTGTGCTGTTTTATATCATTTGAGTCATGCTTCTCAGAACACGATTCATTTTTAACTACAAATGACCTTTGTTAATAACGCTCATTAACTTTCGTTTGTTATAAACAGTCAAATAATTAATAATACTTTATAAAATAAATTTATTCGTCAGGTATTACATTTATATTCGGCAAACAGTATCTGAAGCTAATTCTTTATTACTTCAAAAGGTAAAACACAATGTCATCGTTTGAGAACAAAGCTCAAAACAAGATAAGATCAAAGATCTATATTAAATAATACAGCATTATATAATGTAAAACCAATATTCCCTTGAACATTTCAATAACGAGATGTAGGATGTTGTTCCTCTGATATTAGAAATCCTCTCAATTTCCATCAATGAAAATTAATTAGAAATGAAATATGTGCCTTTTGAAATGATTCGGAAACAAAAAACGAAATTGATTTCACGCGTGTTTTATGGGTATGATTTGTTTTCAAACATACTCTTAAATAGACACATACAATGAACTTCTAGACGGCAACATAATTAAAGTGTACCTTTGTATATTTGAAAGTGGGTTTAAACAAATTAAAAATTTTTTAAATTTTTAAATTTTTTTTATTTACTTTTTTTATGTTTTCCTATTTTTGATGCAAAAAAAAATCAAACTAACGTTTTTATGTTAACTGTTCAAAAACAAGGGGCTGAAAATTAAAGGAAAACCCCGGCGCATTAGCAAACTGAGGTTTACAATTACGAAAAAAATATAAAAGCAAAAATTTTTCCCAAAAAAATGAATTGCTGATGAGGGGTTTTTAAAGTCAAAAGAAAAAACTCGGAAAGATTTTGTTAAAAAGCTGATTTTTTTTATTAATTTTCTTAAACTAAACTTGAAAACAAAAATATTTTTAAAAAACTTTTTATAAACCCCGGGCAGTCTTTGGTTAAATTCACCCCAAAAGCATTTTTTTTTTACAAATTGAGAAAAATTTATTCAATCTTTATATTAAAAAATTTTTTACAAACTTTTTTTTTCAGTAAAAAAAAAACATCATTAGAAATTTAAATTAAAAAAATGTTTTTAAAAATGAAATTAAAACAACACATAATTATTCCCTTTTTGACTTTTTACTGCCTTTTAGGGAATTGTATAAAACGTTTTTTTTTAAAAAGTTTAAGCAATGGTATATTGTTCAATGTTACACAAGCTAGTGTATTCTTAATCTGCTTTGAAAAATCATTTCCTCTTACTGTTACTATATGTAATAAATATTATTTGGTCATTATGTACATGTTATAGTTACAAAAACGTTAGAATACGTCACGTCTTAGTTTAAATTACATTTATTCGATAAATTGTACATATAGAACATTTACATTTTTCAACAAAGAAGGACTCGATTAAAAAACTTTTCAGTTAAGAAAATGTAAAACACTGCCAAAAAGTCTTGCGGTTAGAGGTAAACTTATGAATTGTACAAAACTTGATAATTAAAAATTTTTATCACATCCTATCGATCGCATCAATTCTTAAATACGTCCATAAGATTGCTTGACGTGTATTAATCTGCATCGACCTGGAACTACCATCTTTCGTACGAAAATTGCACGCTCGCAATTATAATTAATCACAGAAATGTTAAAATATAATACATATGTAATAATATAATGGATACTGCTTTAATCAGCATGGTTTTATAGCACGGAAACACGCACACCGATGTGAACTATCAATGCATCTTACTAAATGCAGTCAGAAAAGATGGGTGCGATATGAATGCATATAACAAAATTTATTACAATCATGGAGAAGTTAGTCAGTACATTATTGTCCACTAAAACAATATAGGATGTCAAATTTTGCCACACAGATTTTGTCAGTATCTACGAGGAGAGACCTTCATAGCAATGTTGTTATAAAAAACGCAGTGCAGCGTAAATATCATCGCAAATGGCTTTTCTTGGATGTTAATATAGTATTACGTTTATACAAGAAAAACACTTGTAAATCATTTCACAGCTAGATCGAACATACGAACTCATGTGGTATCAAAATAATGTCTCATATCGTTTTGTGTTCAATGAACTTTCTTTAGAATGATTTTGTTTTTCATTTGGTTTTAACGGCTCACCAACACAATTTAGGTCACATGGCTCCGTAACAGGAAATATAAATTTGGCTACCTTACCTTAGGGCGTTACAAAGAGAACTCGTGAATTTATGAAGTTGAAATCAAAACGCTAAAACATGAAATGTTGTCAACAAGCTTGCATGAGGTTGGTGCAAGCAGGAAATAGCTTAAATATACTGATCATATTGGTATTGTTTTAATGACTGATGAACGTGTAATTCCATGTTATATGACCAAGTGATAAAAATGTTGTTTATTTATTTATTTATTTATTTGAGGGCTAGAAAGTGTTTGTAAAACAAATACAAGTTAAAACAAAAACTGAAAATGAATGAATCAGCACTTACACGATACAAGTTGCATCGAACGGAACATAATCTCCAATAAAGTCTTGACCTGTTACCACGGGTGTATATTCCGTGCATACAATAGCATCAGAATCTATTGAAGACATACTCATTGTTCAGACCATATGACACAATATTAACATTAATTATAGTATTAACATTGTTTCTTCAATTTTCCTCCAGTTTTATATAGTTTCAAACACACGATTATATATCATTTGCACACAGTATAAACAATTAATTTGGAACGAAATATCAATCAAATGATATACAGTTATCAAAGTCAAAGCTTTAAGTTTTACCTATATTGCAGGTTTCCCACTTAATTCATTTCCAATATGTTGTAAAATTGTCATATATGCTCCTGCGGCAGTTGGCATTAAAACGCAAATAGATAGCTTGGTTACTATAGAAATGTCTACAAGTACATATATCATCATACATGTCTCGTTATAAATTTTAATATCGTTTAAAATGATACAAAACAAAGTACATGTTTCGTCTCAAATGTAGCAGAACAATAGCTTCCAATATTTAATTTTACGATTTAGATATAGTATTTTAATCTGATATTGAAATGTGAACGCAAAACGAAACTATGCATCAATGATATTTACATGTACATGTTTATTCAAAACCACACAAATATTATCAGATTTAATAAATCTTGGAGTTCAAGTGAAAGAGCTTTCCAGATTTTATTTTAAGTGATTTGATCGTCAAAGCGAATTTGAAAGGAACCATTCAACTCCGATAGGGGGCGTGGACGGCTTACTTTGTATTTACCTTTATCGTCCATAAACAGGCTCAATCCATTCGAACATTCAACCATATCTAATTTGTCGTAGTGGGCGTTCTTAAATGATTCATTCTTTATTTATTTTATATCAGTTTGAAATCGTCAAGAAAAGGAAGCATTACAAAAACATCAATATTATAGTTGCAACTGCAGACAAATGTAACGAATATACAGCAGTCTCTGTTCCAATATCCATAGTGATAAACTTGCTTTTATCAAACATTGTATCAAATAAAAGAAAACCATTGCCATTTGTCGCTCAATAACTATATTTATGATATACTAATATTGTGTATATTTAAGAGACTTGCGTGATCCGCGGTCCGCCGGGGGCCGTTAAAACTAGTTGACTTTGGTGAACGTTTCGTTATTTCTCTTTAGAGTTCCCAGTCTTACTTTGGCTTGCATCATTTTGTCTTTCTGCTTGCAAAGGACCTCCCCCTTTTAAAGTGATTTCATGAGATGACGTCATTATTGTGTCCAAAGTATATATTAAATGATAAAAAAGTAAAGAAAGTTCGTGATCCCTTCTGTAAATATAGTTTCCTATTTTTTTCAATAACATTTTAAGGCCCATTATTCCTTAGAAACGATTTTAAAAAGCTTTTATTTTTGGTTTTCTATTATAATTTTCAAAATGCTACTCATTGGCCAATTTAACCATCTTTTGCTTATGTTGCTTTCCGGCAAATAGTACCATTACAGTAATTTAGTAATTAGAATTGAAGGAAAAATACTACTTTGTTTATATTTGTTTCTTTAATGACAAACAATTTCACATTTAACACACATTTCTACAAGTGATAAGTATCTAACATGTTCTTAAACTATTATTTGAATGTTATAAAACTGCTGTTTGACCTTTCTAGAGAAAGGAAACAAAATATTTCTGCGGCATAATGTGATTTTAAAAGAAAATGAAAACATCGCACTTTTTATTATTTAAAACAAGTCACTAATGTGTTTTCATATTTAGCGATTGTAACAATAGTGATTACTGCTGGAATTTCACATTATCCATTTCATTTATTTCTTGGATTGCACAGATAATTGCTTTAATACAGCCCTCCGTCTTCAAGTCGTCATTATTGTAAAGTTATCAGGATTATAAATTTTTGCAAGTGCAATAATAATTCATCAATTTTATTTCTATATTTTTGAATCTCAAGACCAACATTTGCTCTTCACTGACACTGATTGTTTTAGGTTGGCTTTTAGAGTATTATGTTAAGGTCCTGAGTTTTTGAAAATCATTAAAATAATCCTCATATTAATTAAAATCATAATAATAATCATCTTCAAAGTTATGCTCATCAAAAGTGTAATTATCATTAAATAAGTATTAATGATGATGATAGTGTTCGTATAATGATGGTGATAAATTTTGATGATGATGATGATGATGATGATGTTGATTATTATTTTTATTATTGTGATTATTATTATTATTATTATTATTATTATTATTGGTGATGATGATAATGAGGATTACGACAACGACAACGACGACGAGGATGATGATGATATACAATGTAAATGACTAAACCGTTGGGTTATATAAAACAAGCTTTATTATCATAATCCAAAATAAAATTATGTTCTGTTCTGTTCCAAAAAATACTACACATAAGATAGGTTTAAGGTTTACCGAGACTAAATATCCATAGGAGCTCGAAAACGAGACCGCAGAATTGCGGCGCATATGTTCGATCCTGTACCGGACTATCCCTAAAATAGAGTATCTTGGCGTTTCCCTTTGTTGGGAGTTATATTCCTTGCTTATGTAGTCAGGTGTTGGCAAATAAAGCTCTTCTAGAAGCTATTTTAATTGAGAGCATATTTGGCGTAACACTGCATTTCTATACCTTATTCATCGATTTCCTAAAATTCAATCAGCATGGCATAATGTCTGTATGAGCGAGTGAAACAATACTGTGAACAGTGATATGACGGTGCAATTTCGACCGTTGAGAGCACACCAGCAACTCTGAGTATAACCTTTGACATCCGTGTCAAGAATTCGATTATATGTCTCAGTGACCCATTCATATATACGAAACACGGATTTATTTTTTATGCTTATTTGTTTTGCTTTTATTTAAGTTCTTCAACCAAAAAGCTAATAGTTGACAACTGAAGATTAAAATAAGCACGATATAATTATACTGATTTGGTAGAAATAAGAGAGTTAACATTCGAATTTTGTCTATCTACTGGTGTTTTCAGATTTTTTGTTGTTGTTTTTTTGCTGTTGTTGTTGCTTTTTTTTGTTTGTATAAGATATATAATATCGTCACCATTTAACGTTTTGGACTCATTTTTTGTATTTATTAGAAATACGTCTGAAATTTAGGGCTACCAGTGGGTTTAACAGATTTGATTATCAATTTTCACAAAAAAAGATATTGCAGGTTGTTCCACATATTAAACATAAGGATTACCTTCTCTTTTATTTTCTTCCGGAAAAAAGTATATCAAATAATGACCTCGTTGACTGATATATTCGTAACAAGTGAATGTTTTGCTTTCTTAGATTTCAACTGCTCAGAGGTTTTGCTTGTATTGTCAGATATTACAGATGGTAGAGTTAACATTGTTAACAGTTACAACAGAGAAGAAGCATTATCGTGATTGAATGATACAAATATGTCAGGAGCGAAAGGTTTGTTAATATATTTTAGAGGCTATATCATAAGTGTACAAACTGCTTTAGTTTGCACACAACAATGGTATATTAAAAGATTACCCTACCATATAAATGTTTTATTTCTATGAATATGAAAGTAATATCTTATTAAAACATAATAATAAATGTTCAAATTCAAAACACATGTGAGTACCATCTAATTATTATCTATCCGTCTGTTTTCAATTTATATTAAATTTTAGAAATGTAGTGTAAATATGAAGAGGACTTCGAGTTAACCCAGTTTACGACCTTTTAAAAATTGTTCTCTCTTCAATTAATTATTTTGGTATCCGTATCACAATTCGTTGATTGGCACATGCTACTAGTATTTCTTGTTAATACATCAATATTTTGCTCAGTTTACAATGAAAAGATTTCATTTTGTGCAATAATTTATGTATATACGATCACTATTTCTATCATAATAGGTCCGTATTGACGTTTGTCTGTTCTAAAGAAAACAAATTTTAGAAAACATTGCTTCAATGTCATTGTGAGATATTTTCAGTTCAAATTTGTTTTCATACAATCGTGTATTGGTAGAATATATGATTGGTAGTTTACATTCAAGAAAAACGGTTTCTTTCTTCCATAACAAAAACGAAGACAATTACCTACTCGTAACAGTTAACAAGAAAATGTGTATATACTGTCGTAGAAACACCATTCGTAGTCATATATATATATATGTTCCATTCCTTCAGAGTCCGCTGATAAGTTTGTGTACAGCGTATTCATAATTATATATTATCATCATTAATGATTATATGAAAAAATATAACTTTCTTTAAATCACTTTCTGATTCCAGTCTCACTTTAAATAAGCAGCTGTTCTAATAATATTGAAACAACAAAATTGACAAATTATATTTAAGAAAGTATAAAAACCTATAACAATGTAACAAGGAACGTATGGTAAAACGAAACTCTTAAGCACTTGTTGACGCTTTGTCTGATTACAAATACAACAAAAAGATATTCATAGAAAGATCTCAGTCAAATTCTTGTGTACAGAATACTTTCACAGATACTGAAACCGTCTGTCAGACATAACAAATGATGGTATTAGACTGAAGTGCACAACACGCAAAAAGCCTCATATTTGTCTAACTAAATCAACGAAAACATAAAATATAACTACAGCGGATTAGGGAAATCATCGCTGAGGTGCTGTCTACAATACTTCAGGGTAACATTTTGCAGATATTAACTTTAAACTAGCTAGGGTGTGTCTAAGATACAATATACAATCAGGTTTTTATGACTTAAAGGCTTTGAAATCTTACCAACGTTAAATAAATATATGTATAAAAAACAACTGATACGCAAAATATTAATGTAGTATTAGAAAATTTATCGGAATACATAAATATTCCAGTTATATGTATTTGTAATTGAAATATAACTTTTTCATATATACGTTTTAGTATACTTTTGTGATTAGCAATGCTTTTTTCTTTGCAGTATTATTCTACATTGTTATCATACAAAAAGAAGGGAGTGTTTTGCTAATGTGAAAAACAACGACTTATTGCAAATTATGTCCCAAAGTGCAGGTATTCCATTTATCAAAAACTATTTAGATCTGTTGTCCTGTTACAATATTAGAAAGATTACCTATTGATCATATAGCTGAAAAGTCAATTGATTGGTTCCTGTTTGGAAATAAGTACAATTTAAGTGTTGGGTATTTTTGTACGGAAGTCAGAATGCTACTTTGTTTACATTTTATTACCTTAATGACAAATCATTTCATATGCAGCGCTCTTTACGTCCAACAAAAGCCTCTTATATACTTATATCTATGGTTAACATTATAAAACTCTTATGTGCCCCTTCTCAAGAATATAAATTTCTTTTCTGAGGCATAATGTGCCTTTAAACTTTTCGTTAACCAATCTTAATGTCCATAAGTTTTAGTTTATTTTATTAAATTAATTATGCTCAAATGCCTTTTCTATAAACAAACACTTGTAAACTACGTTCTACGTCATATCATCAAATCATTTTGAATGTGATTACAACCTCTGCCATTTGTATATGCCAGATGACACGTGTAGTCTCCTTTTCAGATAACAAATATTCAAGTTTGGATTTAACGTTGTAAATAGTCTGATTATTTAGCATAGCTAGGAATTTCCAAATATATTAAGCTCATTAAAATAAATGATAAATTTTCTCAAAGTAAGTCTCGTTTTTAACGTACTTTCAGATACAATCCATGAAATTATTTCCATTTTATTGTAGTCAAATGTATGATAAGCGATCCTTTAACTTGCAGCCTTTGATATATTAATATGTTTATAATATATTCGGTAGTTAATGAAATTTTGACACGATACTGCGTGGGACCTTTTCCTTCTCAGAAATATTAGCGTATGATGTATTGGTATAATTTATAGAACAAGCGTCTAATTAATATGATTTATAGATATGATACAAGCATCAACATGACAATGATCGTTTATATAATTTATTATGATATAGTGTCTCCCACACAGATCTATAAATGAGTTGTAACAGATATATATTATTAACCATTTCGTTAAAATAGCCAACCATAAAAAATGTCACGATGAAAAACCAAAAAGAAAAATAAACATTTTCGTTTGAAATTAATGCTTATAATGACTGGTAACAAAAATGTAAAGTAGGAAAAAATAATTGTTAAGAATGATATTGCCCCGTGAAATATAGTCATCAAGAAAAATATTTGACAATATTATGATATTTATTTTTTTAATTTTGCTTGAATGTATATTTCTTTTGTCAGATGCCTTTTTAAGTTACACCTTATTATTGTTAAACCTTTTAAGCACTTTATACATTTTACCTTAACCTTTGACATATTTACAGCATGGTAATGAAATACGATGGCTTTCGAAGTATCAAAGAAGCATTGCATAGAGTTTCTTAATAAATCGAAACTTGAAATTTACGCAACTTGACTTTTCCGGTAAATAATTTTAACTTAACATATTCAACAGATGTTGGAGGTAAACATTAATTGGTCCAATATCTTCAGAGAAAATGTTTGTTTAGCCAAGCAAAACAGATTAAATCTTGAATCTTGAAGGAATTAGTTCTTTATGCAACCATTAAGGCCAAGAATAGATAGATTGGTATGGTTTTAACTTCAGCAGCCAAATTCAATATTTTATATATTTTGAACACCAATTCCAGCAGATTTTGACATTACAAATACATTTTGAAACATGTATATTTACCTTTGTTATACATATTAATAAAATAAGGAAAAACAGAAGCTCTGATGTACGCCTAAAACGACAAAATTGGAAATGCTGCAGGCTCGATTTGATTTTATTAGCTTGTTAATTGCGGGAGTTGTAATTTGCAACTTCCCCCCACCTTCCCAGCACCGGCTTTTTAAATCCAGTTTTTAAAATTTTAAACTAACAAAAAAAATGAATTTTTAAAAAAGTTGCCCGCGAAATGTAATGTCATCATTTGTTAAGAGGGAATCATTTTTCCCAAAAAAAGGTTTTGGTACTATATAGTTCATAAAGGGTTTTTTTTAAAGTTTCATTTTTTAAATTTAAATCCTTTTTTGTAAGTTTTTCCTAGACGGGGTTTTTTGGTTAAAAATTTTTATCTTAAAAAAATTTAAAGAAAAATGTTCGTAAAAAAAACTTTTACAATTCGAAAAAAATAACCTTTAATTTGGGCATAAAGGGGAACCCTCGTTTCTGTTTAGCAAATAATAAAATTTTAGATCTTTTAGAAATCCAAAAAACCACTTTGGTAAATAAATTTAAATTTTTCAAAAAAGTTTTTCATACTGCAAACGAGCTCCAGTGAAAAAGCTTCAATTTAAAATTTTAAAACCCATTTTAAACCCAAAAAAAAACAAAATTTTTCCCCTTCTAAAAACGGGGAAAAAAATTTAAAGGGATTTTATGTGCCTTTTGAAAATGAACTTTTAATTCGAAAAATTTATTTCTTAAAATTTTAAAATTTTATTTACCCTTTCTTATCAATAAATAAAAAAATACTGTTTTGGTTTTCTTTCCAAATTTTATGGTAAAATTTTGTAATCCATAAAAAAGCTTAAACTCACCCGATTTCTTTTTTTATCTTTTCCCATCTTCCCTTTCAAAAACTTAAAAAAAGTTTAAATGATATGAAAAAACAGGAAAGTAAGAAAAAAGAATTCCCAAAATAAAACCATATCCAAACTTTTTAATTGTATTCTTTTAACTCTAAAACTAAAATTAAAATAATGGTGGAAATAAGAATAAAATATTTCCCGGTTGTAGTATACAAAAGCATGGTTTTGGGCAAATTCCGGGTAACACTCGTCCTTAAATTTCACTCCCCCCAAAATTTGAGCTTTTTCTTTTATTTGATTTAACTCCTTTTTAATTTGGGAAAATAAAAAGCCTGAAACAAGAACAATAACTTATTAACGCAGCAAGCGAAAGGTTTCCCCCCTTGGGAAGAAAAGAATTAACCTTTTTCATTTGTTAGCAAGGGAAATTAAATTGAACTTTTTAAAAAAATTTATGCAAAAAACATTTTGGGGAAATTTTATTATATAATTAGGAAGCCCCTTTTAAAAAAAAAATTTAAAAAAATTAATAAGTGCTCCAAAAAACGTCAGTAAAAAACAATCCCGATAAAAGAGATAAAAGAAAATAAAAAGAATATAATCAAAACCATTTGAAAAAAAATATAAAAATTTTTAAATAAAAATGTAAAAAGGAAATTTTAACGGCAAACATTCCCCCTTTCAATAAAAACCAAAATTTTCCTTTTTTTTCGGGTTTTAAAAAACTTTACATTTGCTGGTTTTCATATCATTTTACAAGGCTTCTCAGAACACGAAATTTATTTTTAAAATACAAATAACCTTTTTTAATTAAAGCTCATTTTAAATTTCCCTTAATTTTAAAAACATTCAATTTAAAAAATAATTTTTTTTAAAATAAATTTAATTTCCCTAAAGGGATTACATTTATTCGGCAAAAAAAGGGAAACTGAAACCCTTTTCGTTTAAATTCCCCAAAGGGAAAAAAAACAAAAATACATTTGTTTTAAGTAAAAAACCTCAAAACAAATAAGACAAAAAATCTATATTAAATAGTTTCAGCAATTTTAAAATAAAAACATATTCCTTTTAACATTTTTAAAAACGAGATGTAGGATGTTTTTTCTGATATAGAAAAAACCCCCCAAATTCCCCCTCATAAAAAAAATTTAAAAAGAAAAAATTAAAAAAAATTTTGCCCTTTTTTTAAATGATTTGGAAAAAAAAAACGAAAAAATTTATTTTTTATTTCGTGTTTTTTTGGGGTATTAGTTTTTTTCAAAACAATAAACCAAATAGCACCCAATGAACCCAGACGGCAAACAAATTAAAGTTTTACCCTTTGGGAATTTGAAAGTGAAATTAAAAAAAATTTAAAAAAATTATTTAAAAACTTCATTTTTCGATATACTTTTTTAGTTAAAATTTTTTTTAAAAAAAATAATAACTAACTTGTGTTTAAAATGTTCAAAATCAAGGGGCTGAAAAAAAACCCGGGAAAAAACCGGGTAACACAACATTAAAGAAAAATATAAGAGCAAATAATTTTTAAAAAAATGGGAAGGGCCCGATGAGGGAGGTTTATTAAAGCTCAATAGAAAATAACCTCGAGCAAAGATCTGATTAAACAGCTGATTTCTTTATTATATATTTGACATCTAATCGTCAAAATAAATATTTACAACACATTTTTTTATAAACCCTAGGACAGTCTCTCGGGATAATACCATCAAATGCATTAATTTTTAATTACATAATGAGAAAAAATCATTGTAATCTCATAATTAAAACTGTTTATTTTACAACTTTATTTTCAGTAAAAATTACTATCATTAGAAATAATATAAAATGTTGTTACCATGAAAAAATTTATACAACACATAATTGATGTCACTTCTTGACTTGTAACTGTCTATAGGTAATTGTATAAATGTTTTGTTTTAAAATGTTTTAGCAATGGTATATTGTTCAATGTTACACAATCCAAAGCTAGTAGTATTCTTAAACTATGTTTGAAAATATGATCCTCCCTTACTGTTACTAAAATGTAATAAAATATTCAATTGGTCATTTTGTACATGTTTAAGTTTCAAAATAACCCAAAAAAGTTAGAATACGGGCAAGTCTTTAGGTTAAATTATATTTTTTCGAAAAAATTGTGCATTAAAAGAACATTTTAAATTTTTCAAAAAAAGAAGACCGGGGATTTTAAAAAAAGTTTAAAAAAACTTCAAAGAAAATTTAAAAATGCCAAAAAAATCTTTCGGGTTTGAAAGGTAAAACTTTTTGAAAATTTTATTAAAAAATTTAAAAAATTTAAAAAAATTTTTTGAAATACATCAATTTATTTGTTTTAAATTTTAAAAAAACTCCATAAATTGCTTAGTGCATTAATCTAATTCCCGCCAAGAAACTTTCCAAACTTTTGGGACGAAAATTGCACGCTCGCGATCATAATTTAATCACAGAAATGTTGAAAATATAATACATAGTAAAATAAATGTAATGGGATACTGCTTTAATCAGCATGGTTTTATAGCACGGAAACACGCACACCGATGTGAACAATCAATGCATCTTACTAAATGCAGTCAGAAAAGATGGGCGCCGATATGAATGTATATAACAAAATTTATTACAACCATGGAGAAGTTAGTCAGTACATTATTGTCCACTAAAACAATATAGGACGTCAAATTTTTACCACACAGATTTTGTCAGTATCTTCGAGGAGAGACCTCATAGCAATGTTGTTAAAAAAAACGCAGTGTGCAACGTAAATAACTAACGAAATGCCTTTTCTTGATGGTGTTAAGATGTAAATAACAGATTTTACAGAAAAAGACTGATGACACCTGTAAAAACAGTCAATAATATGGTAACATATAATAGTCTCATGATGGTTTTGCTGTTCAATAGCTATTCTTTAGAATGAAATTGTTGTTTCAGGTATATGTTAACGGGAACTCACCAACACCGAATTTATGTCACAATGGCTTTCCGTAACAGGAAATTGGGAAATTGGCCTAACTCAGGGGTATTACAAAGAAGGCTCCGTGAATCATTGAAGTAAAATCATGAAAGTCTTGAAATCTAATTGCATTCGTGAATTAAAACGTAAACGGAAAGTTTACAAATCGGGAAATTATGAAGATGAATGGGTGTTCATGAAACGCTTAAAATGTCCCTACCAACCAAGTCCAGCATAATTTCAATTCTATCAAAACCGACTCTTTATTAATTTAATTTCAAACCGTTTAGTGAAAAAAAAGCTTAACCAAAAAAACAGGGAAATTATTGAAATTGAAAGCAGAAATAATTACGGTAATAAAAAAAATACAGGAAAATGTTTGTCAACATAAGCTAATGCAATGAGGTGGGTGCGAGCAGGGAAAAGCTTAAATATAACTGATCATATTTGGTATTATAAATGAATGACTGATAAAACGTTGTTTATTCCATGTTTATGACCGAGGAATAAAAATGTTGTTTATTATTTTTATTTTATACATTTTTTATTTATTTATTTATTTATTTATTATATTTATTTATTTGAAGGGAGAAAGTTTTGTAAAACAAAGATAAAAGTATTTTTAAAAACATGAAGAAATAGAAGGGAAACCCAAAACTTACACATACAAGGGTTCAATCAACGGGAAAAATAAATCTCCAATAAAGTCTTGAACCCCTGTTACAACGGGTGTAATTCATCGTGTTTCCGTACAAAACAAAAGAAAACAAGGGATTCAAAAATCAAATAAAAATTGAAACAAAAAATATTTTTCATTGTTTCAAACCATTGGGCAAAATTTAAAAAATTAAATTTTAACCCCCCAAAATTAACATTTTTTCTTTAAAATTTTCCCTTAAAAATTTAAAAATAGTTCAAAACCCCAACCCTTTAAATTTTCAAAAACACACAGTTTTTAAAATCCAAAAAATTTTTACCCGAAAAATTTATTCAAAGAACACAAATCAAATCAAGGCTTTTAAATTTTCCTTTTATGCAAAATTTCTCAATTTAAAATTTATTTTTCCAATATGTATAAAAAATTGTCATAAGGGAAAAAATCCCGGCGGCATGGGCATTAAAACGCAAAAAGAAACAAAAGGTTTTCTATAACAAATGTCTCAAGGTTTTTAAAAAATCATAATACAAATCCGGGTTTTAAATTTTAAATATTTGTTTTTAAAAAGATTAAAAACAAAATACAGGGTTTCGTAAACAAATGTTACCAAAAAACAAAATTTCCAATATTTTAAAAATTTTTCGAAAAAAGATTTTGGATTTAATCTGAATTGAAATGTGAACGCAAACGGGAAAAGTACATAAGATAAGTACAAAGTTTAAATTTAAAACTACGCAAAAATTACCCGGGTTTTAAAAAAATCTTGGAAATTTCAAAGAAAAGAGGGTTTCCCCATTTATTTTATGTTAAAAATCGTCAAAGCGGATTTTAAAAAGGAACATTCAAAATCCGGGTAAAAAGGGGGGGGGGCCACCTAGCATTTACCCTTTTCCGTCCATAAAAAGGCTCAATCCATTGGGTATAACCATTTTCAATTTGCCGTTTTGGGGTTCTTTTTTGGATTCCTTCTTTTTCTTTTTTTATATAAGTTTGAAACTGTCGGGAAAAGAAAAAAAACAATAAAAATTTGGGA